>NC_087207.1:95222385-95240822 GCF_015104395.2 Macrobrachium nipponense | reverse complement strand
TTTGGATTATAAACATTTGTATGGTGCATTTTATCTTGCACTTGTTTATTTTTTTTCAGTCTTTTTGATTGGTATTACAGTTTTAAATAGTAGCCAAGGTCATGCTCTCTCAGAGATTATGCATACAAATATGTGCATTGATGCTTTTGGCATTTCTTCTTTTTAATTCTTCATTTTCTATCACTTATTCCTCACCTTCCGCTTTTACTTGCCGTTCTGCATCCTTTACGTATCGTTCATTGTTTCGTAAGTAGCTTTTCAGTTTCTCTCCTTTTTCCTCAGATTCTCTCCTTTTGTCTCTTTATCCTTAAATTCGGTGCCCACTCCCCGTTCGTTTACCTGCTCTCCTTTCTATTAGTTCCACAGTAACATCTCTTCCCATGACATATCCCATTCTTTTTTTTTTCTATTTTTTTTTTAGTTTTTACTTTGTTGCCTTCCTCTTAGTATAAATCTGAGTCATCCCATTTTTTTTTAATTTTTTTTAGAGAGAAGACAGAACCGTCCATTTTCCCACTGTCAGCAGGAAATGACCGTCCTTAAAGCGAGCGTTATGATGTTTTGATGAGATAATTACACGTCTTGCGTGACTATGATCAGGGCGTGCGTGACAGGGCCTCCTCCATAGGCCACACGAAATCTTGAAGCGGGATTACCTCTCTGAGTGTTGGTCCGGATGACAGTTATGTAACAGGAGCATCTTTTAATCTTTTTTTTTTCTTTACACGTCATGTCAAGGACTTCCATTATTGTAGTTGTCTGTGGGAGTTATTCTGCTTTATTACACGGTGTCTTCATAAATTGTTGGTATACATTTTGTATTTAATTTATCATTTTCCTCTGACATTTACTTTTCTCTGTATGTTTCATTTATCAATTTCCTTTGCTCTGTGTTGTATCCTGTTAGATTGATTTTCATTTGGACAGTTTTTTTTAAGTACTCCGGAATATATTAAATTAAACTTTATTCCTCTGCATAAACCTATGGTCATTACAGTTAAGACGCCATCAATATCCTAGATGTTGTGACTCCAGTTTTAATAATCTCAATTCAATCAATCAATTGCACTTAGGAAGTTCTACAAAAGGGACTTAATAGCCTTATGTATTTTTTTGTCAAGAAATTTTTCTTAAATGAGTAAAGAAAGATTACGGAATAGCAGACGCTTCCGCAACGCAGTTTATTTTCACGCAGTGATGCCATTTTAAAAGAATTTCACCAAATTGCAGTCCACAGCCCCGCCCCTTAATCTCTCTCTCTCTCTCTCTCTCTCTCTCTCTCTCTCTCTCTCTCTCTCTCTCTCTCTCTCTCTCTCTCTCTCTCTCTCTATATATATATATATATATATATATATATATATATATATATATATATATATATATGTGTGTGTGTGTGTGTATAGCACACACCACACACACACACACACACACACACACACACACACATATATATATATAAATATATATATATATATATATATATATATATATATATATATATATATATATACATATACATATATGTACACATATATGTGTTCATATACTGTAAATATACTACTATACATATGCGTACTATATATTATATATAAATAATAATATATATATATAATATATTATTAATTATATTATAATTATATATTATATATCTGTAGAGAGAGAGAGAGAGAGATAGATATATATCTGGAAATCAAATTCTTATAATATATTTATTGAGAATTTTATGTCTCACGGCGTAAACTATGTTGTATGTGTTGTATGGTAGAACCTACTATATATATCTATATATATATATAATATATATATATATATATATATATATATATTTATATATATATATATATATAGATATATTATTTATATATATATATATATATTATATATATTATATAATATACTATATATATATATATATATATATATATATAGTAATATATATATATATATATATATATACTATATATATATTATATATATATATATATATATATATAGTATATTAATATATATATATATATATATATATATATATATATATTATATATATATATATATATATATATATATATATATATATATATATTATATATATATATATATGTGGGGATACAATCCACAATGAAGTAATATCCTCTTGTATTTTAAAGTATATATCTTTAGTACAGGTTAAAGCTTTCGACCATCAACTGTGGTCTTGTTCACAGTTGATGGTCGAAAGCTTTAATCCTGTACTAGAGATATATATTTTAAACTACAAGAGGATTTTACTTCATCGTGCATTGTATCCCCACTTACTTAGAGGTACGACATAGTACCTGGCTTCTGCATATATATATATGTATATATATATATATATATATATATATATATATATATATATATATATGTATGTATGTATGTATGTATGTATGTATGTATATATATATATATATATATATATATATATATATATATATATATATATATATATATATATATAGTTTCTACCATACAACACATACAACATAGTTTACGCAGTGAGAGTGTGTATATATATATATATATATATATATATATATATATATATATATATATATCTATATATATATATATATATATATATATATATATATATATGCTTAAAAAATCACAGTAGATGCACGTGACTTCATAAATAAGCGAATACCTCTCTATCATTTCCCGTGGTATTGCTTATATATATATATGTTATATATCTATATATATATATATATATATATATATATATATATATATATATATATATATTATATATATATATATATATATATATATATATATATATATATATATATACAACCAAGGGGCAGGCAGGTGACGACCAAGGAATACATCAAATCAGGCGTTGACTGAAGGAAACAGGCCAATCTACATAGTTTTTTTATTCCAACGTTTCGTAATAACATTTATTACATCTTCTGGGAATCTGTCAATTAAGTAAAATAATAATATAAAAATATTTTAAATTTACTAAAAATAAAAAAATCGTAAAAAGACTAAAATTTGCTAAAATATACAATTACAGAAAATTATTATTTAAAAGCTGGAACCGCCAACCAACCTTAAGTTAAGAGAGAGTAAGACTGAATGATAGGAGACAACAAAAAAGGAGACACGTAAACTAAGGTACAGTTGGATGGAGGAGGTTTGGGTATTCAACTGGGGAACCAGCTGTTTAATGAGTAATGACTCTAAAATGGGTAATTCTTGGGGGTTTGGTGTTTGCCCTATAATGCAAAAATCGTCTCTTTCGATATGTGTTTTGCAGATTTTTGCATGGTTCCTGATATTTGAATGTTCAGGGTTGGAGAGCCTACTTCCTGTTCGGAAACTTATTCCACGATGAGAATCGATTCTGACCTTCAGTAACCTCTTCGTAGATCCCACGTAAGTCCCAGAGTTACACTTTGGGCAAGTATATTTATATACTATATTTGAGGTCAAGAAGGGACTCAATCGATCTTTATATTTAAATAAAGACCCAATTGTTAATGGATTTTTTGGTATTAGTTTAATACTGACTGCACCATAATGTTTTTCCATAATCTGGCTAAACCTTTTTCTGAAAGAGTCATCATGTAAAAATGGAAATTTTGCATAAAGGACTAACTTTGGTACCGTGATAAATGTTTTCGTATTGTTACAAAACTGCTTATTAAGAAAACTCCGAAGCCTCTTATAAAATAGCTTTTGAGGGAAGCAATTATTTTTAAAATGTGCTTAAAGAACCATTCTCTCGTGTAACGAGTACATCTAAATAAGCCAGTTGACTATTTTCCTCTCTTTCGACCGAAAACTTAATATTGTTATGTTGGGAATTAACATACGCTAAGAAAGAGTCAATATCAGAGTTTCTCTTGAATAATGCGAATGTGTCATCCACATACCGTATCACGTCAAAAATAGGGTGAAACCTGAGAGGAGAATCATCAAGCATGCGCTCCTCCAGGGAGGACATGAAGATGTTAGCGAATGTCGGGCCCAAAGGAGAGCCCATGGCTACACCGTCTGTTTGTTTAAAAAGTTTACCATCAAAAACAAAGGCAGTGTCCCGCACTGCTAATTCTAAAAATGTTTTAAAATGAGACCGGTTAAAATTGCTAAAAACAGAATCGGGTTCAGGAAATAATTTATCTAATATGATGTCAATTGTTTCCTCCACGGGGACATTTGTGAATAGAGATTCCACATCTAAACTGGCCATTAATAAACCTGAGTCTTGTGATAAAATTTTGTCTTTAAAATGGTACGAGTTATTCAGAGTAAAATTATTTTTTGTTAGTGGTTCAAGTAAGGGTACCAAAAATTTAGCTAATTTATAGTTAGGCGTGTTGTAAGATGCCAGAATGGGCCTCAAAGGAGTATTGGGCTTATGTATTTTGGGCAGCCCATATAGAATTCCATATGATGATCCAGTCACAAACAAATCTTGATATGTGTTTTCATCAATGATTTTCTCAGCTTTTAGTGTTCGTAAAAACCTGTTTATTTTGTCTTCATTTTTAATAATATGATAAAAGTCAGGTACTCCAATTTCAGTGAATTTAGTTTGATCACTTGAAATATTATGCATTTTATTTGTATAGTCAGTTTTTTCCAATATGACTGTCCCTTTTCCTTTGTCTGGTCTGGTGATTATGAGGTTTTCTTTACTTGCCAATTGTTTAAGTGTTTCATGATCTTCCTTTCTGAAAAAAGGAGTCCACCGTGTTTTCAATTTTCTAAAGGCACCCTGAGATAGTTCGAAGAGTTGTTTCTGAAGGTCACTTTTATTTACTTTAAAAGGTAATGCTAATAGCCTGTGAAAGATCGACTCTATTGGAAGAAAGAATTAGGTATAATTTGGTCTATAGTTAGGTAGGCAGAACTCCAACCCCAAAGATAGCAAGAACTCCTCACGTTTTGACAATACATGTTTTGAGAAGTTGAAAACAGTTACTCTCTCTTTAGCAAATCTTGGAAGTATAATACCCAAACCTTCTACGTAGAGATATTTGGCTTCCTTTATTCGGGACGGAAGACAATTGAAACTCCCTTTGGTCAGGAAAAACAGCGAACAAATCAGGAGGCACCAGCTTTGTTGATAGTTGCAACTATTCAAGTGTTGGATCAGCTGTTTAGAGTAGGGCACTGAATGATCTCATTACCTGGTCCGCTGATATAGTGGTTGGTGTCGTGGCTTGCACTTACAAGTCGCGGGGGGTTCGCGTCTCCCCATAGCGATGAAAAATCACTGGCTCTGTATCATGATCAGTTACTGTTGCAGTGTGTGGTCTTTATCGGTGAGAGGTTGAAACCAATATTCTTTGGAACCTTGAATTTCAAGGCAGTGGCCCCTTTGGTGTCCTTGTTCCATGGTAATAGGTTTCATCTGCTGAAATAATAATATGATTAATAATAATAGCTGCAATATGACATCCTTGGGGAATATTGCATTTATGACTGCAAGATAACTGGGCGCTGTTCCAATACCAGAGGCGATGGTCTTCTCGTCATAGATTTCCGAGTCACTGTAACATATATTTTTATAGAAACACACAGACATATATATGTATATATATTTGAAATTCAAAGTATGAAGTGCTGTTTTGACGTCTTAGTTCACATTAGTATGTTTAGTGGGACATTTTTAACCTTAACATTTGTTCAGTGATGCAATCCTTTGCATATATTAACTTTCGAAATGAGAGGTACCTGCTTGGCGTTCATGAACATCTGAACATTTGAAACTAAAAAATAAAGTGCTGATGTTAATTGGAGCTGGACGAGAATTTTCAAAGATATTGAAATAAATCGAAAAATTCTGTTAGCTCCGGGTGCAACCCCTCCCCCCTCTTTTTTTTTTTCTTTTTGTGCCCCTAGGTTAGATTTGGCAATATTGGGTTAGGTGAGGTTAGTTGACAGAAGTAATCGAAAGGGATTTTCAGTGTTGGAAACAAAATATGACAATTTTTCAAGAGGATTCTATGGTTGGTTTTTAAGATATGGCGTTCCGCTTTGTCCAAGGAGAGTTCCGGGTGGTAGTTAACGGGACGTACCTAGTAATGGAACTCGACTGAAAAAAAGACAGGAAGCTATACCTGACACACCTAAGAATGTAAGAAAACCTTTTACTCTCGTTACTATTCAAAAGACGAAGAACCCTCTATTCATATGGGAAAAGCTCCATAGGGGCCATTGACTTGAAATTCAAGCTTCCAAAGAATATGGTGCTCTTTAGGAAGTAAGAGAAGGTTAAGGGACATACAGAAATAAGAGATCTCACTATGTAAAAAAAATCATCAATAAATGGATAGAAATGTATTCAAATTCAAGGTGGAAATGGGATAGTTCCGCCACCATCAAGATTTAACACACGAGAGTTTGGAATGAATATAGTAGTTAATGTCACCACAGAGGCATAGAAAAGCAATTTGTGTTCGTTCCCATCTTTGTTCCATTGCAGTCTCCATGACTTGGGAACCAGTCTTCCAGACTGAAGCTTCATTTGTTTGCATGGCCTTCCCCTGACACAAATGGAAAGGATTTCCTAAAAGAGGACGACGAATCTGTCTCATTTAAACACTTTTTTTTATTGTGGGCGGTGAGGCTGAGTGTATAACAGCGCAGTATAAAATGACTAATGCGGAATTTTTTTTTTTTTTTTTTCACAATGAAGAGTAATGGTTCTTTTCTCACCTTTTATCATGTTTAATTGAAGTGAGGCAATCATTGCCAATCTCTAGTTGAAAAATTGTGTGGTCAGGGACGACCTGAAAATAGAGACAGACAGACAGACAGAGATGGACAATTGCCGGGATCTTTTGTCATTGAAACATTATATAATTTGTTAAGAAATTCAATCTCGTGAAAAGAAATTGTAAAAAAAATCCACAATTATGCATCAAAATATATATCTATGTAAAAAACAAAGACTTTCGAACACCGTTTGTTAAAAACTACACTGATGAGGAACACCGTTCAGGTGTTCGAAAGTCTTTGTTTTTTATATAGAAATATATTTTGATATATAATTGTGGATTTTTTACAATTATATAATTTATTAGTAAATAGAAATCTAAAAATTAATAGACTGATTATGCTAGAGCATTTGCAAGATTGTCTGTTATCATCACCTTTGAAGTCTTGTTTATTTGACGTCTCATAAAATATGATTGCATCTTAAATGACTAAAACTTGATGTTCATTTTTCAGACAGGAACAGGGGACTGCTCTAGGACGGGAAGTAAATATGCATTTTACCTTTCGTCCAGCAGATTTTATTGTTAAGATTATTCTCTCCATTTCATTTTCCTCGTAACGTTTTGCTCTCTTCTTCGTTTCAATTTCCTGGCGTTATATCGTGTGCATCCTCAATTTTGAATTTTCATTTTCTTACATATAATCGTCTTTTTTATCTGTCTCTCATATTCTTACTTCTGGTGAAATGAAAAGGTACTTTTATTAGTATTTTCGTATGTATATTCATCGCTTAAAATTTTTTTTCAGTTTTCCTACATGATCACTTTGACTTAGGGTTACCTGTGAGGCTGATTTATCACCTTTCGTTTTGTTAATGTTTTTATCACCTTTTGAAATGTCTGGTATCTTCATGATGTCCATAATTATGTTCACCTCTTCTCTGGATATTCCACGCTATTAGTACAAATGAAAATGGCCAATGATTATTGTCAGATTATACTGCAATCTGACACTTCACTGGCGCAGATAGTCTATGTTGTTCTCTCTCTCTCTCTCTCTCTCTCTCTCTCTCTCTCTCTCTCTCTCTCTCTCTCTCTCTCTCTCTCTCAATTTAATTTTATTATCATGTTTTCGTCTTTCGTCTCGATGCACTTTTCGGTTCATTTCATTTTACTGATCTCGCATTATACCTTTTAGTTTCAGTGTCATCGGAAATGAAAAAATGTCTAATTCTTTAGTAACCTCTTCAACTAAAACTTTGCGTTGCATTTACTGATATAATTTCTTGAATATCATCGTGTATCGTCTGCCCATGAACATAATTAACACAGTACGAGTAGATCACATTCTCCAGGGATTCTGAAAAACATGTAGCTTGTATAGTATTCCATATTTACCGATATTCTCAGATTTGTAATAACTTGTATAGCCCTTATATATTTTGTATGAGAATAGGATTACCGACGACATACACGATCTCATAATTAACATAATTTACAACGAACAATACTTTAATAATTGTACGAGTATTATTTGACATCTCAAAGTAACTTCAGTTAAATTACGAGTTGATGTCCATGATGGAATTTTGTATCTTGCTTCCCATTTCAATCCCAAACAGAGGGAGCGGATGGATACCTCCTTCTGAAAATACAAATAACAGACAAGATACAGATTTTTCAGAATCCCTGGAGAATGTGATATACTCGTTCTGAACTAATTATTTTCATGGGCAGACGATACGCGATGACATTCAAGAAATTATATTAGAAAAGCATACAAATATCACCCAACTGATGAATCTCGCTTTTATCTAGTCAGTGGTACCGGTGTTTTCATTTCATTCCAGTTTCCATTTTCCAGAATAGAATGTCGAAATCCGATTTGAATTTTATGGCTTTAAGAGGATCATGCGTTTAACAGAACGAAAAGGGGGTGGGGGGTCTAAAAGCAACTGGGGGACTTAAAGATGAGCTCTGACTGGGAAGCGTTTATAGGATGAGAATGAAGATCTTCTGTACAACAGAGTGCGTTTAACAAAGTGAATATGTACATGAAAGCGACGCGTTGCGTGGAATGCATAATAAAGTAAGAGAAGAGATGACTCATCTCTCTCTCTCTCTCTCTCTCTAACAAACACAAACACACGAACGCTTGGAGGATAAGCACGTATACAGACTTTTAGTTAGGATTAGCAGCTTTTGAATTCCACAGACTTTTTTCTAATAAAGATTGTGAATGCGTAAGAGAGAGAGAGAGAGAGAGAGAGAGGCTAACCAGTTGATTTTGTTAGTGAATCAAGCATTATATATTGCAGCAGCATTGCTAGCAATCATTATACACATAAATTATCATCACGAACGATTTCAATCGTCCTCCCAATGGTAATACTGCTGCTACCATATTTCAAACTTTTCATGCATCGCAATACTGGTCAAATAAAAAGACCACATCCATGTGGGAAGAAGTCTTGAGAAAGGGGAAGTACCGATGCAAGTAGGTAAAGAAAAAAATATCATTGTTGTCAGAGCTCCACACACATACACACACACACACACACACACACGCACATACACACACACACACAAAAAAGAGGCTCACTAACACTAAGTTTGCGATAATGTAACAATCAGTCAGAAAAAGTCAGCGATCAGAAATACGAGGTTCTCGTTTAAACGTTGAAAATATCAGATCTGAAGTCTTCAGATATGAAAGATATACGTTCAGTCCATTAAATGAAAAGACATAAGGTTCCGTCTATTCAGACAGGGAAAAGTTCCGTCTATTCAGGCAGGGAAAAGGTCCGTCTATTGAGACAGGTGTAAAGGTCCGTCTACTGAGACAGGTATAAAGGTCTGTCTATTGAGACAGGGAAAAGTTCCGTCTATTCAGGCAGGGAAAAGATTCGTCTATTCAGACAGGGAAAAGGTTCGTCTATTCTGACAGGGAAAAGGTCCGTCTATTCAGACGGGGAAAAGGTCCGTCTATTCAGACAGGGAAAAGATTCGTCTATTCAGAAAGGGAAAAGATTCGTCTATTCAGACAGGGAAAAGGTCCGTCTATTCAGACAGGGAAAAGGTCCGTCTATTCAGACAGGGAAAAGGTCCGTCTATTCAGACAGGGAAAAGGTTCGTCTATTCAGACATGGAAAAGGTCCGTCTATTCAGACGGGGAAATTAGAAGGGGAACAGATAAGAGATTAGGGGAGATCTTATTAAAGAAAAGCTATACAGGACGGATAGAAGCTACAGAAAGTAGTCCCCGAAAAGGAAACGGTCGAGTTATTGTTTATCAATAATTCATGGCTAATTTTAGAACTGGGAGATTGGTCTGGGTTTATATTTCTTGCATATTTTCTTCACTGCATCGAAGTCAATTAACCTCTGACATTAAATGTATTATATATTATTATTTCATTAGATAAAATCTGTTCACTTGACACAAGCACACCAAAGGGGTCACTGACTTGAAATTCAAGCTTCCAAAGACTGTTGGTTTCATCCTCCCATTGCAGCAGTAATTGATCTTGATACATTTCTCATATTTTACTAAATATTTTCCTTTGAGCTTCGTCATTCTAAGAAAGATGAAGAATGAATAAGCGATGTCTAAGTTGGAAGGGACTAGCAACGTTTTATAAAACACGGAGAATATATTTTTCTAGATTGAATGTTGCTACTTCTTATAAATAATTATACACAAAATGCTTTATATGAGGATCATCCTAAATTTTCCAAGACTTTTTCTTTTAATCTAATTCTCAAAAGGCCACGGAAAACTCTCGATAAATGTTTCATGACGTTAGTATTTTCACATCTTTTCGTGACTTTCCATCATAATTTTCGGTGGAAACGAAGGGAATCCAGCAGATTTACAAACTGCGCTTTACTTGCAGAAGGGTTCAAGATTGAGTCTCTCAGCCGTGTCGGAAAGCCAAACCGCTTTCCTTCTCAATAATTCACCCTTTATTTCGCTCTTTGTATAACATATGGGAACCACAACAGACAGCTGAGGGCAATTTCATTAGCTACTTCATCGCCTCGCCTCAATTAATTCCCAATATCTGCCACCCAACTGAGGTCGCCTATCAAAGTCCAACTCATTAATTCTCTCCCCCGTAAGGTTATTTATTGCCTACTCGGCGATGCAAATCAATCGGCGTAAAAGTAAAGGCAGTTTATTTTGTATTTTCCTTCATTCTTTTGTAGAATTCCTTCTAGGTAAATGTACTTGTCGCATTCCCTGGAGAGAGAGAGAGAGAGAGAGAGAGAGAGAGAGAGAGAGAGAGAGAGAGAGAGAGAGAGGGCTGAATAGGTAAGATAATTGCATCGAAACTTTTTTTTTTATCGTATTATTAACGATTTTTTCCGATGCCAAATATACATCCATAAACTGTACTTCAAAACTGGATCAGAATTCTCTAAAAATTTGAAATATTTCATCGCATCTCTACACAATTTATAAGAGATTATGTAAACATTTGTCTTAATGATGACAGCAGGACATGAAATTTCACATTTAAACTGGTGGACATTTTTTCAGAGACGGAGAGTCATTCTAATATCGGAAAGTGCTAAGCGCTTTGGAATCTTTGCAGATTTTCATTGGAATTCATTAAAGTTCCCCGATTCTTACTTGAGAGGTAATAAGATATAACGTAAACAAAATTAATCTCAAATGATTATCTAAATACCACAGATACTGAAAATATTTAAGGTCCAGGCATTCAATGTAGAACGTTGTCTTTTGAATAATTATCTATTTACTCACTAATACAAACGGCCCATCCCCCAAAAATTAATGAAATGGAAAATTTGACTTAAATAACAGAAGCGAAGAAGGATGGGAGATGGATCATTTGGAAAAAAAAAAAAAAAAAAAAAAAAAACATAAAAAAAGGAGATATTCAGAAACTCATCGCATGCAAGAAGCCAATAAAAATCAGAAAGATTTACGACGCAATCAGCTGATCGATTCCGTCTTGAGAGATCATATTCTCAGTTCCTTGACAGAAGGAATCGTCTCATCAGGGGATCACTTTGAAGTATCGAAGAACCTTCGGTATTTTACTCTTTAAATTGCATTTTATTTCTTTCCCCGTGTGTAAAGGAAAGGTTTACGAGCCTTCAGTGAATAAGAAAGTTAAAGGATTCAAGATGATATATTATTTATCATCCTCTTTTTGTAACGAAGCTGTACTATTTTCATATTAACAATATTTTTCCTAATACGAGACTGTCCTTACTGCCTTCATTTTAACTGATACTGACGACGAAAATTCTTTTAAAAATTAAGCAATGTATCTTTCACTATGAATAAATTCTAGCACGAGAAAACCAATATTTGATTGACGAAATTTGATATGAATTTCATATCTTTAACCAACGTGGAACGCTGTTCTAAGAACCTAAAGATTGTTGCCTCGTTTTAATCTGAACTGATGATTTCCATTCTTCCTCAGACGCGTGTTCTCATGTATGCTTTGGCAAATTTATCTCGAGATTCCCACTAAAGCTCAATTAACCTTGAAGACCCTCCGGAATGTAGTCAGCTTGTCTTAATGCATTTACATTAGGTAGTCAAGATCCAGGAAGTCTTCCACACCAGGCTAATTGCATTAATCTGCTCGTTACTCAACGATTAACAATATGTGAGAGCCGGGAAGAGGATACATCTAACGTTCTTAATTTCCTTTGATCTTAATAAACGTCAGGGTGCATTAAAAACTACTGCCAACCGCCCCCAAAACGAAGTTAGTATTTGACCTTATCAGAGGGAAGAACAAGGAAGATCTCTCAACCCGGATTAAGGCGCTCATCACCTAGTCAGTCCTTTAAATGTCAATCCGACCGCGTCCATGATTTCTGCATTTCCCAAAATGGCACTAAAAAGACTTACGGAGGTCTACTCATATGCTATAGCTAAGCAGTACCTGCATATTAACAGGGACCTCTCTCATCTAAGACCTTGAAGGAGATAGAATATATGTGGACAAACATTTGCCAATTAAAACCACTCTTTTCTGTTTATTGGGTCGAACTTTAATTGCAAACATTTGCAGATTAAAACCATTCCTTCCTGTTTATTGTGTCGAACCTTAAATGCAAACATTTGCTAATTAAAGGCACTCCTTTCTGTTTATTGTGTCGAACCGTAACTGCAAATATTTGCTAATTGAAAGCGCTCCTTTCTGTTTATTGTGTCGAACCATAACTGCAAACATTTGCTAATTAAAACTGCTCCTTTCTGTTTATTGTGTCGAACCATAACTGCAAACATTTGTTAATTAAAGCCAATCCTTTCTGTTTGTTGTGTCGAACCGCAACTGCAAACATTTGCTAATTAAAACCACTCCTTTTTGTTTATTGTGTCGAATCGTAACTGCAAACATTTGGTAATTTAAACCACTCCTTTCTGTTTATTGTGTTGAACCTTAACTGCAAACATTTGTTAATTAAAGCCACTCCTTTCTGTTTGTTGTGTCGAACCGTAACTGCAAACATTTGCTAATTTAAACCACTCCTTTTTGTTTATTGTGTCGAATTGTAACTGCAAACATTTGCTAATTTAAACCACTCCTTTCTGTTTATTGTGTTGAACCTTAACTGCAAACATTTGCTAATTAAAGCCACTCCTTTCTGTTTATTGTGTCGAACCGTAACTGCAGACATTTGCTAATTAAAACTGCTCCTTTCTGTTTATTGCGTCGAACCGTAACTGCAAACATTTGCTAATTAAGCCACTCCTTTCTGTTTATTGTGTCGAACCGTAACTGCAAACATTTGCGAATTAAAACCACGCCTTTCTGTTTATTGTGTCGAACCGTAACTGCAAACATTTGCTAATTAAAACCATGCCTTTCTGTTTATTGTGTCGAATCGTAACTGCAAACATTTGCTAATTTAAACCACTCCTTTCTGTTTATTGTGTCGAACCGTAACTGCAAACATTTGCTAATTTAAACCATTCCTTTCTGTTTATTGTGTCGAACCTTAACTGCAAACACTTGCTAATTAAAACCAATCCTTTTTGTTTGTTGTGTCGAACCTTAACTGCAAACATTTGCTAATTAAAAACCAATCCACTTTTGTTCTGTTTGTTGTGTTGAAACCGGGGGGGGTAACTACACTTTGCTGCTGTAATGAGCCATTTACTTGTAAATAGGACCACAATAGGCCAGTCTTGATCACTACACACAGAATGGAAGGCGCAAGGAAGAGGTGACAAACACTAAAAACAAGTGGAGGACGCTTTCGGGAGTGAGAAACAACTGGATATCTTTCTCTTTTGACTGAAACGGGAGGGAATCTTCCATCATTTTTTTACTCCCTCCTCTGGAAATTTCATTGCCGTTTAGAGCGAATTCCTGGTTTTTCCAGATCTTAGTGGCATAGTAATTGTCCTCTTTTACGGCATCGTAAAAAGTGTAATCATCGTTCAATTTCTCACGATATGAGAAGGCAGAATGGAATATGAATAATGTTCTGGTGATGGCTGTAATCGTGTGTAATACATACGCAATCATCTAAGACCATGATATTCATACAAATACAATAATCCAGAAGCATAATATACTCACACACACTCACACACACACACACCAGTCTCCCTAAAACGGCTAAAAAATTATTAAAGGTTCTCAAACAAGCTCAGAAATGGAACATTATTTTAATCATGGACTTAGCTCGTAGACAGCATTCGTAATTGGACCATTAGTGCATTACCCAATTTGAAAGAGAGACAAATTCCATTAACCAAAATAATCACCAGAGAGAGAGAGAGAGAGAGAGAGAGAGAGAGAGAGAGAGAGAGAGAGAGAGAGAAATCAATCGACATTTTTCTCTCAAATTCCATATCATCAAATCATAATGTGATATTGTAATATTATAATCGAATTAAAACCCTTTACTCTCTTAAAAGGCCAACCGTCTCCCGGATTTCCAAACTGGGAGGTGTAGCCTTCCGGAGGATTGAATAAATAGATTAAGGATACCTGTTGATTCGCCACTTGTAGGGAGGGACTCCTACTACATTACGCAACCATACTCCTGCATCCCATTCAGAAATTAGCTGAGGGATTATTCATGAAGTCTCTGTTCACTATTGTTAGATTGCTGAGTGAACAAAATTGTATGTGTAGTTGGACTTCTTGATAAAAAGTAGTGCAGTGCAAACATGTGTATTCTTCCAGATTAGTAAACAGGCAAATACACGATGCTGTAAAGATGAGACACAAATACTGAAAGATGTAGAAATATTCAGGAGAAATGTATAAAAAAGAAGTGGGTAAGACAGGTGTTTTAACATTAGCTGATAGATTTCCGTGCATTGGCTTCCAGAGAATAAGGCGATCATTAGGAAGACGCAAGAGGAGGTAAAGGGAAATACAGAAAGAAGAGATCTCGCTTATATATAAAAAAGAAGGAATGAATAAGCAATTAGATAAAAATGTGTTAAAAAGCCAGAAGAATAGTTTTGGTAGCATTAGGTTCCTGTGGAAGACTATGTATGATCAGTGGTTATGCAGTGAAATGATCAAAGATCTTACATAGTCTTCCAGGAAGTTCCTCCTTCTGGATAAACCTTACAGACCCTGGTCATCCACTCAACCCTACTCCCACCATCCATCGCGCTGTCGATGTCAACATTAATAAACGAAGGTATGACATCAGTCTGGCTAGAAGAGCAGAGAAAGAGCTTCCAATGCAAGGCATCTTGAAGCTTCATTCACCATTGAATAAGTTGATGCCAACCATTACTTGGATGACGAAGAGACTGATAACTCAACAGAGAGACGAAACCACAAACATTATTAATGGATCAGAGGACATTATATTGGCTACAATTGCCCAAATGCTTAATATAAAGCCTTAAGTACCGAGTGACAGAATTCTTGAAACGGTCCTTCCTTTCTACTTTCCCATATGATTAACACTGTATGACCAATTACATTTAAATGAACGCACCTTAGTGGCGTGATCGGTATACTCTTGGCCTGCCACCTCGGTGGCCGCGAGTTCGATTCTCGGGCATTCCACATAGGGTTTAGAGATGTGTATTTCTGGTGATAGAAGTTCTCTCTCGACATGGTTCGGAAGTCACGTAAAGCCGTTGGTCCCGTTGCTAAATAACCACTGGTTCCATGCAACGTAAAAACACCATATAAACAAGCAAACTAAAGTGAACACCATTCAATTTTTAAAATCTATCTCAACACTTCAATACTTTTCATTCTACAGCAGTCAGGGCATACGTTACCCTTTACATACACGTAATTCGTATTTACGACAAAAAACGGTAACAACTAAAATACATAATGACGTCAGAATGCACACCTTCCTCCTAAAAAAGATTTCCGGTCCTGGAAAAAAAAAAAGGGAAATTGGGCCTTGTTTCCGCTAATGAAAGACTTCCGAAATGAAAACAGGAAGCGCCTACGTCCGTTTAATTTCCGTGTCTCTGTGATTAAAAGGAAAGGCTCTAGATTTCCGTGATATACTGAACATCTAACACACACACACACACACACACACACACACAGAGAGAGAGAGAGAGAGAGAGAGAGAGAGAGAGAGAGAGAGAGAGAGAGAGAGAGAGAGAGAGAGGAATATTTTAGAAAATGAAAATAATATTGATAAAACCATCATGATTCATTCACTATTCTGCAACTGATACAAATCCACGAGGACATGGAGAATTATATATTTGATATTAAAATATTAAAAATGTAACCAGTTCCATTCCGATGATCAGCCGAGGAAAGTAAGAAAACTTAATTTCCCAAACGCAAATCGAATATAACTAATTATATTCGATTCCAATACCAAATTTCTTCTATTTATTGCAAGCTATTTAATCTATGTCTGCTTTTAAAATCTATCAATACAAATTGATTTTCTTGTTTAGAACACATATTTTCATGAACAATGAATATCTTCATGAATTTACCTGTCCAACGGAACCCTTTGGTTTTATTTACATTTTAGTTTTGGGGAAATAACAGATGTTGAAAGACAACACGGGATTTACATTTATTTTATTGTTTAGAACACATGTTTCAAGAACAATGAATTTAATTGTCCAACCGAACCCTTTACTTTTAGTTACATTCTAGTTTTGCATAAATTAACCGATGTTGAAAGATAACATGGGATTTAGAGTTTTCTAAAGAAAGTTACAAAAAACACGAAATCTCGAAGAAGGAGGCATAACAAGCATTAGATAACGGTGATATTTAAAGCAAAAATTATTATAATGGTACAATACTGCATACTCAGTAACGCGATATTATTATCAAGATAATGATAGGCAGTGTGCAGTAAAGACGAGAGGAACAACATATTTACAGTTCAATTTAAAGATGGAGCCATCGCGGTGATCATTATTTCGGAAATGATGATACAGACTAAGGTAACCTTGATCTCTTTGTTGTTGTGTCGTCAATAGAGGGGCAATCGCTGTCATGAAATAAACAGTAAACATTCATCAGAATTGTTCATAAATATTTCTGGATATAGCTCCATAAAACGGAATTACACAATCCCTGTTATAATTGATACCGAAATCCGAAATTGATATTTGCTTTGGATTTCATGGGTAATCCATAATTCATTGGGTTCAGTGTACAGATATATTTGGGATTGTAAATTTATATATATATATATATATATATATATATATATATATATATATGTATGTATGTATATATATATATATATATATATATATATATATATATATATATATGATGTGTATATATATATATATATATATATATATATATATATACTATATATATATATATATATATGTATGTATGTATATATATATATATATATATATATTATATGATATATTATATATATATATACATACTATATATATATATATATATATATATATATATATATATATATATATATACCATACATATATATATATATATATATATATATATATATATATATATATATATATATATATATATATATATATATATAATTTATTCCTTCCAATAGTTTTCTTCCGCAGATAACTTAAATTCCACCACAGAATGGTCATAAGTCGTTATAAGTCTGGAATGGAATGGGTCTCACTCGAAATAGGCATCCAGAAATAAGCAATCCTTCTAACTTCCAAAGCCCTGTCACCACCTATATTACTCCAACCACTATACTCAGTTCTTGCCAAAACCAGGTAACCGTATAATGCTTACTTTGAATTTACTCATTAATTTCTGAAGACCGATGTAGGGTCGGTCCTGAAGAGCTAAGGAATTGGTCGTGATTTTTACCAGTACATCTCAAAGATCATGTTTAAAGAATCGTTTTAGTCTGCATAATTCTGAATGTGATCTCCATATGCTGAATGATAAGTGGTACGAACACGAACCTGAAGGAGTCATAGAAAGCGATCAGGCAAAGATCATCTTGGGCGATGGTATCAGAACAGGCGAAACCAACCAATAGACCAGACGTGACGTTGATTGCCAAATCAAGAAGAAAGTATCACTCACCGATGTCGCAGTACCATGTTACACCAGATCAGATGAGAAAGGAGGAGAAAAAAGTTGATAAATATCAAGACCTGAAAATAGAAAAAAGTATAAGTGATATGTCAGTAGAAATTGTACCCGTAATCATAGGAACACTACGCACGATCCCAAGATCCCTGAAAGTAACCTGGAAAAACTAGATGCTTTAGTAGCTCCAAAAGAGTGTATTAATAGGAACAGCGCA
>NC_087207.1:95206924-95221885 GCF_015104395.2 Macrobrachium nipponense | reverse complement strand
GAGGCATATTAGTGTAGGCCTAAACAATAAGTTATCTCCTGCGTTTTTGCGGAAATGGCATCAATGAAAAGACGTAATGGTAAGCATTTAACTATTTTTTATCCCCCCCCCCCCCCCCACCTACTTACCTTATGACAATAGCTTATGACTAGAAAGCGCCATTATTAATGAGCTCTTTTTTTTTCAGATGACAGTCGAAACCAACAGACCAGCCTCCAATATCATCTGGTAAATCCTTATTTTCTGAATGTTGAGTGTTCATGAAAATCGGGGTGGTACATAAGATCTTAATTGGTAAGAATTCTTAGAATTCCTTGAATATTTTTGAACACGTGATTTTGAAATAAAATAAAATCTATTGGGAATTGCCTCTAACCACCAGAATGGAATTTCCCCCAAGGGGTGAATTCCAGAGCTGGGCGTGGTGGGGGGAATCGTGACAACAGTTGGCAGTCTGAAACTGACTCTAGGACCACACAAAACGCATGTGTGCAACGGTCCGCACTACTGAGATGCCACGCTGGGCTTTCTCTCCACTATCTGTGTGTGTGTGTGTGTGTTAGTATTTTGTCGCTTAATATTTGGAGTGCACCTTTTGAGGCAGGCCAAGAAAGGTTGAGAACCACTGGTCCAGAGTAGCATATCTGATGTGTGGAACAAGGACAATCCGGACCTACAAAAGAGCTGAAAAAAAATAGTAAACAAATCCACTACATACATCACGCTGCAGATTTCCCCAATACTGACCAACGAAGCAATACTATTTGCATTCGATGCCGATGCTTCCAACTTGCACTGTTTTTATAAGAACCAAAGAATTTTCTGTCCAGGTCACTCGAAACAGATTCTTTTCCCTCACTAAATGTTATGATGTTTTGGTTTTATTTCTTCATGCACATATGAACACTCTTTCGCTCCATCTTACCTTTGATCAAAACACTCGAATTTTTTTTTTTTTCTAAACCTTCCTTCCAAAGTGATTTAGTTGATCCTCTTCATTTCTTCATTCAGAAATGTATATATCAAAGCATTAACAACAACAAACTATGTTCGCCTCAGTGGTGTGGTCGGTATGGTGTTGGCGTGCCACCTCGTGGCCACGAGTTCGATTCTTGGGCATTCCATTGAGGAGTGAGAGATGTGTATTTCTGGTGATAGAAGTTCACTCTCGACGTGGTTCGGAAGTCACGTTGCTGAATACCACTGGTTCCATGCAACGTAAAAACCCCAAACCAAAAAATAAAAACACCAACAACAACATACTATGATTTATTTTCATGTCCATGCCCCAAGATACTTTTAAATTTAATACAATTATATTATTACATTTTCTATAATGATGACGGATATATTAGTAAGTGAACTTGTGGTCCATTCTGAAATTGATAATCATAAAACACGATACAGATTGATAATGATAATCCTGGTCTACAAACCGAGAACGCCCAGCTTCACCTCATTATCAACTATCTTGATGCCAGATGTGTATATCCTTAGTCCTGGGGACAGAATTCCAATGGAGATCAGAGAGGATGAGGATTCAGAATCATCATTTTAAACTAAATAACATGATGTCCTTCAGGCCGAACTTTCCTCTCTCGGCTAGAAAGCGACCTCCTGGAATTCCCAGATTCAGACCAATTCAAAGCTGGATCCTCTACTCTTTCACTTAACCGCGACTCCTTTATGCATGAATATGCAACAGGTGCAGTAGTTCGGTGCAGCGTTTATTCAATAGAGATGTCCCTCTTTGAGAGAACTTTGTGTCCTTGGCTGTTCAGATAAAATAATGCTTTGTTCTCATAGGATTAATGGCACAGCTATCTGGAATTTTACAGGTTATTGGTTAACATAACATGTACCGCATTTCACTTTTTGACTTTACAGTATAGTTTCAGAGTGAATTGTTTTTGTAAGATGTGCTTGTCCTATTCCAGTTTCATTACAAAAACTGTTAATGGTAATCACTCGCGGAAAAGGTATGTTTACCTGCTACCGACACAACCCATTTGAGGCCTTCAGAATGTTTCTTGTCCTATTAGGCCTATCTTTGTAAACTTATCAAGATGGATGGTTTATTTATTTACATAGGTTTTAAAGGAGAAGGAGGCCTGGGATGGATCCCTGGAAATGTGGGCATACCAAAGTTGTTAATGTTTGGGTATCATGTTGGGGCGAACGTACCGTGATTTCTATTATTCAATACCAGGTAAATTTGCAGTAAGAATTGATGATCATATTAATAGCATTAACTACAGGGAAAGATGTACATTTTTTTTTCTAAAAAATGAAAATATGGCACGTATTAACTTATGAAGGTAGTCTGGTGTAAATCTTTTGTGTGAACAGATTTTTTTATAAAGTAACATAAATTCGCATGTCTAATTTTGAATAAATATCCTACAGGTTTCAAGACGAATTCCTGTCGGTTTCCTGTTTCAAATGCTCCAAAGGATCAGAATAAAGAGTGAGTAGATCTGTTTTCAGTGCATGAAGTCCTTTTCCATATTTCACGGTCATGGTAAGAGTTTGGTATAACTCTGCGTATTCAAGAATTTTCAATATTGTCAAATGTATTCTGATGCAATATTAACAATATATGTTTCACTTAATTTTATCCGATAAACTCCTCTATAACTCAAGAATTTTCATACGACTTATATGATAATGCTAATCCACAAGTTCAAAGAACAAAAACCACTGATATGAACCCTTGAGAAAACGAATTTAGACCACGGTCCGGTAGGGTAGTAGCTTGGCAACCAGTTTGCTTGCACTGTCGTGGGGCATAGTAGGAGGAGGGATGGGCTGAGGGAGGACGGAAAGTGAGGTAGTTTTCGTCTTTTTTTTCGTTTTTTTTTCTCTTTCTCTTCTTTTCAATAGGTAGGCTTTTTATAAAAGACTATATTCCGAGCGGCTTTCATGATTATAACTCAGGCAACGATTTGTACATGTAAATCTTCACATTAAATCACTTATACGAATTAAGTTATATCACGTATATACGGAAATCATCTAATTAATCATGTATATACAAGGAAATCATCAAATGAAATCAGTTAGACGAATTTAATTAAATCACGTATGTATGGAAATCATCTAATTAAATCGCTTAAACGAATCAAATTGAATCACATACGAATCAAATTAAATCAATTAGACGAATCAAATTAAGTCACGTATATATGGAAATAATCATGTTAAATAACTTAGACGAATCAAATTAAATCACGTATTTATGGAAATAATCAAATTAGATAACTTAGTCGAATCAAATTAAATCACGTATATATGAAAATAATGAAATCAAATAACTTAGACGAATCAAATTAAATAAATTTGGAAATCATCAAACCAAATCACTTAGACGAGTCAAATTGAATCACAAATACAGGAAATCAATTCAAATCGTTTAAATTAATCAAATTAAGTCACGTATACAGGAAATCATCAATTAAATCAAATATACGAAAAGATGTCTTCATGTAGTATCAGTTTTTTATACGGGATTGTCTGCCTACCAGTGGTTCTTTCGTAGTCATGAGGATATTTTCTTACGATGCGTCTTCACCCAGTCACCCACCCTTTACGAATAATCATACGTTTCCCTGCTCTGTTTAGTTTGCCAAGATATGTTGGCATTCATATCTGGGTGTGAATTGTTTCTATGTATTACTACGTAATGCACTATGGAAGAATGAAGAAATAAGGGGAAATTGGGCCCAGTGCCAGTGATTGTGTCAGTGCGCCATAGATACACTCGCTTTGATTTAGTAAAACTTTCCTGTTTTCAAGTTTCTTTTCTTGAATCATAAGTAGACTCACTTTACATGTCAAAATTTACATATCCTTTTGTTCGTTTGTTAGGAAAGAGCTGAGAGAGAGAGAGAGAGAGAGAGAGAGAGAGAGAAGAGAGAGAGAGAGAGAGAGAAAGAGGTAGAGAGAGAGAGAGAGAGAGAGAGAGAGAGCGAGAGAGAGAACTTGGCATGACCACCATCCCCCCAAAAATTTCCTCTTCTCACGAGAGAATACCGTAATTCTTCGAACACGCGAGGGAGAAGAAGAATGTCGGAGAATAAGAAAAGAAGGCAGAAAGGCTTTAGAAATGCTTCAGTGCTCAGAGGACATCAGGTTACCAAAAGGAGGTGAAATAAAAGCCCCAGAGAATGAGAGTTGTGCACCAGAATACAGATTTACACTCAGCCATATTCTCACGCGAAGTGGAACGAGTTCGAACGTCTTTTCTGCAGTTCAGAAGGAAGAATTATCACTGAACCCAAGATTAGTGAAAAAAACACGCACACGACGTTTTGGTAAAGAATGGAATATGCTAACATGGTACGTTGTGAAAGGGAAATTTGCGTAATAAATATAATAGTCTAGAGTAAGTGGCAAGGATTGTGCCCATAAAACAGGACAAATTATTATCTGAAATGTGAACAAGGTATTTCCAATTCTCTTTTTTTATAAGGCATTACACCAAATCAGAACAACAGATTAAAGAAAGAGAAAAAACATCTGCAGAATAACGAAAAGACTTGTTGTGTTTCATTTATGACGAGTAAGATGACGTCAATGCTATACGTAGATTCACATCAACCATGCAATCTGATATCTAGACCAGTCCCTTACGGCGCTCCTGATTGGCTGTTGATAAGCCATCACAGGGCTGGAAAACTTTCAGCCTCTCTCGAGAGTTCACATAGGCAGGATGCATGTTCCACCTCTACTGAGGGATACTTTTGAAAGACGTATCCCTCATGAGAGGTGGCAGAAAGTATATCTTAGTCTTACCAAGACCACTGAGCTGATTAACAGCTCTTCCTTAGGGCTGGCTCCCAAAGGATTAGATATTTTTACGTAGCTAGGAACCAATTGGATACCTAGCAACGGGACCTACAGCTTATTGTGGAATCCGAACCACATTATATCGAAAAATGAATTTCTATTGCCAAAAATAAACTCCTCTGATTACGGCGTGTGGGCCGAGCCGAGAATCGAACTTCGGACCATTGGATTGGTATCCGAGCGCGAAATCCACTCGTCCAACGAGGACCTATGAGAAATGGAACATAGATCCTACCCATGTGAACTCTCGAGAGAGACTGAGAGTTTTCCAGCCCTGTGATTGGCTTATCAACAGCCAATCAGGAGCGCCGTAAGGGACCACTGGTCCTAGACATCAAATGCACGGTTGTGTGAATCTACTATAGCTCTGGTGACCTGCTCTTTCCCTCCCCAGATGTTACCTGGAGGAATGAAAGAAGAAGGACCGAGAATGGAACTCAGTAGTAGCGGGAATTTTTCGAGTGACCCAGTGACAAATGAAAAGAAGTAAAAAAAATAATGCTGAACTTTCTTCGGCGTAATCGAGTTTCCCTCATAGCGTATAATCAAGGCAAACCCCCGACACCGAAAATAGATCTATCTTTCGGTGGTTTCGGTATGAGCCCGCGCCCGTCAAACTTTAACTACGCCCCGTGGCGGTTTGTCCTATAACAGTTGCCAGACGCACGATTATGGCTAACTTTAACCTTAAATAAAATATTGAAGCTAATGAGGCTAAGGATTGCTATTTGTTCGGTTTGTTTTATGATTGGAGGGTGGATGATCATCATACCAATTTGCAGCCCTCTAGCCTCAGTGGTTTTTTTAGATCTGAGGGTGGTCAGAAAAAAGTGCCGACCGGTAGACAAAGCCATCTCATAGTTTTCATTTACAGAAAACGAAAAAGTGATGCAGCTCCATGAAAATTCACTTGCCAAAGTAAAGTAGACCTTGAAAGTCTTAACGAGATAGGCAGCCACCTCCTCCTGAAGCCAATTTCCTTGATTATGTTCTCCGGAATTTCGTTCTTTCTTTCTTTCTTCTCTTCTTTCCTGAAGCATTTTGAAAATTGCAAAGATCATGTGTATTACCAGAAAGCATTTTAGTTTGTTGGGTCTCTCTCTCTCTCTCTCTCTCTCTCTCTCTCTCTCTCTCTCTCTCCATAAGACCTACTTGACAGGCATTTACAGAAAGCCATTATTATTATTATTATTATTATTATTATTATTATTATTATTATTATTATTATTAGTTGTTGAATCTCTCTCTCTCTCTCTCTCTCTCTCGGCTCTCTCTCTCTCTCTCTCTCTCCCTCTTTCCATAAGATTTACTTGACAGCATTTACAGAAAGCCATTATTATTATTATTATTATTTATTATTATATAAAGAAGCAGAATGCTAAAAGCCCAAAAGTCCAATAAGGAAGGAATTCGATTACAGGATATGGAAATGAGCAGCAAAGAACAAATTTTATAAAAGATGACAGGGAACAGCAGACAGGAAAACTTACGAAACGAGATAAATGACACAAATGATAAACAAACTAAGAAGTGAAAGAAACGAGTAACCACCCAAATGTCGAAAACGAATAAAGGTTAGAGAAAAAATAGTCGTTGAATAAAATCAATGTTGTTGTTGTTTAATATAAAACAAACATATATTTACTCTGCTTCGTCTTGGAAACAAACCGAAGCACAATTATCGCCAATCAGACAGAATTTCTGAAAAACCTTTTCTTTCAAGTCCTGTTGGAAAGCAATTTGTCTCTCTGACGATTGGGGAAATAGGACGAACTGCCCTGCTCGTTAGGAACCAAGTGACAAGTCGTAAACAGGGCACAGAAAGGAAGAAATGAGAACTTGATCAGTTCTTCGCAATAAAGATGTTTCATCCCCTCACTTGGGTTATTGTGTAAATGCAGAAACGAAGAATGAACAGATATGAGAGGGTACAATCGATGACGATAGAAAATTTTATTAAAAAGAGGGACCTCCCATTTCAAATATATCGAGGTATTTTCCAGTGGCTGAGCAGCTACAACAGAGTACATGTCATGGGCAAATATTGTTGAAAAATGATACTGGCCAATACTCAACCGCACCTTGTCAAAATCAGTGTCACTCAAAAACGCATCTGGGACTTCCACTTTCACAAGATGGAAGACATTATGTAGCAAAATCTATCTTGTAAAAGCTTTTAAAAATTTCAATTTCATTATCCCTCAAACTTTTATGTTTCTGTCCGTCTCAGGTGCCGTATATAATGCTTTTCCATACAAGTATCTGCTGATGTCATTCCTTTCCACTTGAGTCCGACAGACCTCAGCGTTGGCTGTCACACTTTTGTTTATAAAATCCAAGCCGACCGCCCCCTCCCCTACAAAACTCGAATCTGGCCCTGGAATGCCGGAGTCATCTGTTGTGAAAATCAATGAACTTGATACCCAGAAAATTGGAACTGGCTACAGTCACCATAATCGCGAGCATTGAGCATTCAGCAGGACAATACACTATCTATTTGTCTATAACAAAAAGAACGTTAATCTGTGTCACTTGTGTTACTTCACACATCACGTGACCAAGAAACCTCACATTTTTCAGAGGATGAGGAGAGTTCCTTCATTGAATACGTTTTCAGTCATTTTGAGTTAAACATATAGAGATGCCATAACCGATTCCGCCATCATTATCTGTCGTCCGAATCACGAGATGACTCAATATCGCAAACCTCGTACCCGTAATGTTTTTTTATCTGATGATGATAAGCGATGTCACTGTTGCTGAGTACGCTTAGTGATATTTAACTTGAGTTGGAAAGGGAAACTTAATAATCAGTGATGGATCTTGCAAGACTCTTTCCTCAAAACGCAAAGAGCAAAGTGCAAAGGAAGTCAACTTTTCCTTCTAGTGTATAAAAATGTTTTCATTTGAGGCGTCCTCACATAAAGGAAAAGTCATGTCTTAGAATGTTTCATTATTGATGAAGTGTGATTATTTTATGGTCTCGGGTAAAATTATTGTAACTTTATCAATTATTTTATCTCTGCCTGATTTATTCATTGCAAGGACAATGGGGATGAACTTGTAGGAATTTTTTTTTTCTCTCTTGAAGAAAGAAGAGAGGGTAGGAGGCATGAGAAGGAAAATGGACACCGGATATTCACCCGTCAGCCGAAGTGAAATGTACTTGTTGGTGTCTGTCTTCTGTGGAAACGTTAAATTCGCTGGTGAATGTCTTTTGTGGAAACGTTAAATTCGCTGTTCGTGAAGGAACATTTTCCTTCTTGCGTCTTTGTAGTGGATTTGCATAAACAGAAAAAATATGCTGAGAAGCTAATGTAAGGAAATGAATAGCAAACTTGCAGCCATGATGTTGTCGTAACGTGTCATGAGATGGAACGATATGGTTTGTTAAAAAACTATAAAATTGATGCGAGGGTTTCACACATTAACTCTGTTTATGAAGATTAACTTTGCATATCTGTGACTTATGAATATGATGCAAATGTTGCATTTGACTTGATATGCAAATTCCGGTAAATGCTGCCGTCGTGCAGGAAATTTGTACAAGCTGATTCCGAAGGTGAAGTAGCCGAAATTGTCCTGCATTTGCGCCGTCGTTTCCCAATTGCATCCTTGAGGAGAGTTAGTGCCCTGCTCGAGAGAGGCAATCAGCAGATGGTAAGCTGCAATTAGCAGTAAAACTGGCGACTCCTCATATTTTCGTTCCTTTTTCTCAGCTGCCTTCCTGAACACAACCTCCGGTTTCATGGATGAACGAGAAATTCCTCTCGGGAACTGGTTGGCTTTAAATGGTGGAGGTAATAGGACCACTGTGATACTTCCCCAAATGAGAACACCTTGCTTATCTTCACCGCTCCCAATTACTTCTGGTAGGAAAAAGTGAGGAAACCTGGTTCAAACTGAATAAAATATTCAGAGGGAAACTCTGAAGAACAATTTTTTTTCTGTGCGAAAGGTGACATTCTCAGACGCAATATAGAATTTGAAGAGTTTTATTTTGAGAAATCAAATTCTTGAGTTAGCCTACTTTATTCGAAGTTCAAAACGCTATCAGTTGAAATGACGTGCATAGCGACTGATCACACGTAATGCTGTTATAATGTCTTGAAAGGCTATATTACGACTAATGATCAACTTTGGAATAACAATTCACTCCAAAGTCAATAATTATTACGTATTCTGAATGGCGGTTATCAAGAGAGGAGGGAGGCGAGCGCTTGCAGAAAGTATTCAATAAGCGCTGCTAATGTGAAGATTTATTTTTTGTCAAGAGAATAAGGTTGTGTTTATTTATTCTCTTCCTCACGAGAAGGTGTTTCAAATCTTGTAAGAGTTTCTCACACGACCATTTTTCATCGTGTTGAAAACCTCGCGAAATTGCCTGGCTTCTCGCGCAGGGAAAGACAGGCAGATGGAATGGGTCCTCTTGTGAATAAGGTGAGGGAGCTTCTTTATCAAGATGAAAAACACCGACTTACGAAATGATTCTGGAAACATAAATCAGTCGAGCGTAATCTCGAATAGAATCGCCATTCAGTATATGTTGTATGGAAAGCTTGCATCATTAGCTGTTGCAAAGTCATCGATTCAAATGTAAGTTCCTTACCCTTTTAGCTGAATGTCATCTTTAGCTGATCCAAAGGCATCGATTCAAATACAAGTTGCGATTAGTTGAATGTCTTAAATGTCAAGGGAGGACAGTGCAAATTTGACATTATTCTATATTTTGCACTGCATAAACATGCAAGGAAAACAGTCTGGTCTCCAATGAACTCGAGGCATTCGACTACAGTCGCTCATAAAAAGGAAGGACTTAGACACGGCTCAAAATTTATAAAGTATACCTCACTCATTCAAATCTTACTCTGTTATATAATGAAATATTCCTTTCCCTGTTAAAATAAGTGACAACAATAATGGATTTGGATTTGAAATGAAGGCATTCCAAGAATATTGCATTGCATTCTCCATTTAAATTTGCAGACTCGACACAATATGCCAGTTTAATGAACTCTTCATTTATTTTACACAATACAGTATCCTTTTGCAGTTAATATCTTCCGTGTGAAAGAATTATATTACAACAGGTATCGACCACGAACCAATTACCTGATAGACTGGACAGTAAACACCAGTTTAATAATCCTTATCTATGAGATTGAATGGGCCCTCCTTAATGTATTGTTTTCGAATGAAGGTATCAGCTATTTTGACATGAAATAACTGGGATATTTACAGAAATTCACCTCAAACAACAATGAATCTATTGAAATTTTTTTTTTTTATTTCAATAAAAAAAAGAATCTGGAACAGAAATTTGCTGTTTCGAAATACACACACACACACACACACACACACACACACATATATATATTATATTATATATTATATATATATATTTATAAATAAAATATATAGTATATATTATATATATTATATATATTATATATATATAATATATATATATAAGATATATATATATATATATATATATATATATATATATATATATATATATATATATATGATATATATATATATATATATATATATATATATATATGTGTGTGTGTGTGTGTGTGTGTGTGTGTGCGCGTCCGTATGAAACTCAAGATGCCAAGTCATGTTTAAGAAGTGGAAAATTATTTTCTTTTTAATTCTTCCAACCCGTGAAAATGGCATTTTATTTTTTTTCTTTCAATCTCATGCCATCTTGGTAATGAGCATTTCGGCGATAATTGCTTATTGAATTTTATCTCTCTCTCTCTCTCTCTCTCTCTCTCTCTCTCTCTCAGCCCTGTGGCAAAACTCTTAAATGCTTTAGATACTGAGCTTCGTTTAATTGCATTTCCGTTTTTAAATAAAGAGATTGTAGAGGTGGGAGAGGGGGTTTTGTTCTGTTTCGTTTGACTTGAAGTTCGTGTTTTTTGTTTGTGAGAGAGAGAGAGAGAGAGAGAGAGAGAAAGAGAAACAGAAAGAGAAAAGAGAGAGATAGAGAGAGAGATGTGAACAATCTGGTACGAAAAGTAAACGATCAAACGCGGAAAAATCAATTGCAAAATGTATTTTCCGAGATCTTTCATTTCAAGTTTTTGAAATTAACCATATGCCTTCATATACTTTTGCAACCATGGTATTAATTTTCTTATTGAATTTAACATTTGTCTTTTTCATATATTTATTTCATTTAAAATACCTTCTAACAATTTGGTTTACAAAATCAATTTTGTTTTTTCCAAAACTGACCAATCAAGTCTGGGCAGATAATGGTCCCTATCCTTCCTATAGCCAGGTGCTGATCATAATTCTAGATTCATGGTGAGTCATGTTAAAAGGGAAAAGGGATTCATTAACGAAGACAATTTATTTATGGTTTTAGCAATCAAACTAGATTTTGAAAGGAACGTGAGTCCGATAAAATTAATAAAAATTGCGAGTAACGATTCGGACTGCTATCATTTCTATTGCAACAATTTCTGTGAATTTCAGTATAAAATTGGATCAGAAATTATGCACTGTAATTTCTATGAAACAGATTTAAAAGTTCTTGTACTGAATAAGTGATGTAGTAAATAATATAATTGACGTTAATATTGAAATAACAGATTGTAATAATTGCTATGCGACGCTTAATTCCTATTTTGACCTTCCCTCATTATCTGACTGATAGGTCACCTACTTTTGTACTTTCTTCCGTATTTAAAAATAACCTAATCCAATTTTGTTCTTTAATGAATAATCTTCATTATGAAGATCCATACATGAATATCTATTTTTTTTTTAATAAAATAGTAAAAGCTGCGTATAAAATTGCAAGGTAGCAATAAGCATATTTCAGTATACATAAACCAATAATTACACACAAATGCAAAAAGGTATTTCTTTATATCAACATTCTTGAGTAGAGAGAGAGAGAGAGAGGAGAGAGAAGAGAGAGAGAGAGAGAGAGAGAAATATAGTAAAATAAAAAAAAAAATTTTAAAATTTAATTTAAAATAAAATATATATATATATATATATATATATATATAGATATATATATATATATATAATTATATAATATATATACTTATTGGTATATATATATTATAATTTATATATATTATAATATATATATATAGTATATATATATAAATATAATATATCTATATATATAATATTATATTAATATATTGGTATATATATAATATATATATATATATATATATATATATATATATATATAGATATAATATTAATTATAATATATATTAATATAATATATTATTATATATATTTTTAATATTAAATTTCTATATATATATGTATGTATAATATATATATACATATTATATATATATATTTATAAATATATTAAATATATTATAAGTATAATATAATATTATATAATAATATAATATATATATATATATTGTATATGAGTATGTATATATAACACACACACACCTATATGAATCACCTAACAATAATGGAAATAATATATCTATGTGAAAGATCTCTATCCATACAAAGTGTTATTTTCGTCAAATTTCCGGAAGAAGATGACTCAGTTTGCACAAAACCCTTCCCCTTCGGAACATTGAAAAACTTCGAATGAACAAACACAGCAAAACAAAAAGTTGTTGCAGAATTGCTCAGAAGGCGTGAGATTGCTTCTGTCCCTGGGGCAAACATTTGAGATGTATGCCAGTGTTGCACCAGCCCTCGTTTTCAGCCATGCCCCTAGGGTTAGGTTAGGTTTGGTAGTATCTTGATAGTAATTCTGGGTGTCGGAAACATCTGATGTGACGGGGAAAGCGCGTCCGTAACTGGTTTATAATGTAAATAATATTTATAATGTAAATAATGTAATGAAATATCACGACTCTATGATCTCATTCCTGTTACTATAATAATAATAATTCTAATATTAATAATAATAATACTAATACTAATAATATAATAATAATTTTAGTTGGGAAAGACTCTCTATCGTGAGAGTATATACAAAAACAAAATAAAAAAATTGTTGCGGGAACTGAAGATGATTCCAGAGAAGAGTTCGAAAGCGTTTTTGTAAAGGGTTTTAAAATTATACACGAACTCGCAAAAATATTTTTTTTATTATTGTGGACCCCTTAGAACAAAAATAATAATAATAATAATATACAATGAGAGGAAAACAAAGTGACTGTATTTCTATGTCATGGCAGACGGCTATATGAAGCTAATGATAAGTAAGCGATTTTAAACAGATAGAAAAAAAGGAGAGAGTCATCTTCAAAAATCAGTGGAAGAAGGACATTATTCAGGAATTTTGGCTAGAAAGTCACAGAAAAATATCACAATATTTGTTGGGGTCACGATAATCCCAACGTTCTTGTACAAAACACTCTGCAAATGTGGATACATAGTTAAAAAAATAAAATAATCCCCAACGGGTGTATACTAAATACACCGAAAAGGTAGATACATAACAGGTTTAAACCATTGGGGTCAATATCATATGCTACTTTTTCTACCTGGACTCGAGCCAAGAAGTGTCAGAGCCGTAACATGAATATACAAATCCGATCACAAGACCGGATTTTGACATTCCATCTTGGGTGTAGCAGCCAAATTAACTGATCAGGTGTTAAGGTTTATAATATAACTTGATAACCAGTAAAACGAACAGCGCTCGTAGCAGGTCTTTAGACTGTGTATACCTTCCTTATCAAGTGGTACTTTACTGCTTTGAACATCGCGTCCTCCTGCATCAAGCACTTTCTGCTTTCCTAATGCAAAAATGTACGCTATGTTCACGTCAGGTTTCTCTCATCACTCGAAGGGATTTATCATTCCCGGCGACGAGTTGGCTACAGCGGGGAATTAGTAACTACTTACTCTCCATAGGGAGTGGGGCTGGGGGTAGGTGGCCGGTTGGTTCGATAGAATTCCAATAGCATCGACCCTTTGATTGGGTTTGCGGGTTTCTTAGACGCGTCTTGACGCATCTTTGGAACTAGATCCAAGCTCCATTCTGCTGCGTCAGGCAAAGGTTTTTTTTTTTTTTAAAGATCAGCAGGTAGTGTAGGCCTCTGGAACGAGATATAATAGCATATGCATTTCAGTCCTCTTTGGCCGTTAAACGAAGCAATCAGTCAAAACTAAGACATCTGATTTTTGGTGTCTTTTATCAATATTATATATGCTTAATAGCGATCTTAAAGATAAGCGGACGCCTTAATTGTGTCAGTATTAGGAAGTTTACTGAGGAAACAAAACTTGGAGTCAGGAGAGGCTTGGGATGCTATCCTTCTAAACGTTCTTCGTTTATACTAAGTCTGTAATTGAGAGAGAGAGAGAGAGAGAGAGAGAGAGAGAGAGATCAAACAAACGTATTAAATCAACTAAACAATGTCAAAATATACTTAGTATATTTCATAAAACGATGAATAAGGAAAGTTTAAATAGGGATAATTGTTTACTAATTGTTAACATTCTTAATCTTTTCAACTACTATTCTCAATATTATTGCTGCCATTACCATTACTATGAATACTATTTTTTATACGTCTTCAGCGACTGTGTGGATATTGCCGATTTATTTTTTATCATGTTATCTCATGTATCTGTTTGTGTATGTTATTGCCTCTCCTAGCATATTCTACGTATAATGGCCTAGAGCTGAAATAAAATTTATTATTAATATTAGTGTTATTTAAATATAGCCTATGCATTACTTAAAGACAGAAATGAAATTCTGAAAAGATCATTTCCTTCACTCCTACTTATTATCAGTTTCTGTGATCCGTATTCTTCAAAAGAAAGTATTTTTTTAGTATTGTATAATTTTTTAATTGACTTCATTTCAGACCAATTCATGATCAGTCGAATCAGTGTCGTCACGTTCTTTTCCATATATTAGTGATAATGCATTTCCCCCCAAATCTTTCATTATTAATCATATTATTTCCCCGCTCCTCTCGAAAGATTTCTCTCTCTTATTCTCATTTTTTTTATCACCTACTTCATTATCTTTGCTTTTTTTGTTGTTCTCCCATTCCCTCTCATAATAACAGGTTTTCTTTTTCTTTTGTTTTGATGATATGAGTTCGCTCGTTCGTCTGTTCATCTTCCTTCGGGATT
>NC_087207.1:95199424-95201924 GCF_015104395.2 Macrobrachium nipponense | reverse complement strand
GCCAGCAATGAAACTTGGCAATGGCTACAGAGGGGAGAGCTCAAGAAGGAAACAGAAGGAATGATAACAGCGACACTAGACCAGGCTCTAAGAAATCAGATATGTTCAAGAACGACAGATAGAAATAAACTCTCACCCATATGAAGGAAGTACAATATTAGAAACGAAACCGTAAACCACATAGCAAGCGAATGTACGGCACTTGCACAGAACCAGTGCAAAAGAGGCATGATTCAGTGGCAAAAGCCCTCCACTGGAGCCTGTACAAGAAACATCAGCTACCTTGCAGTAATAAGAGGTACGAGCACCATCCCGATGGGAGTGATAGAAAACGATCAGGCAAAGATCATCTATGACTATGGTATCAGAACAGATAGGGTGATACATGCAAACAGACCAGACGTGACGTTGATTGACAAAATCAACACGAAAGTATCACTCATTGATGTCGCAATACCACGGGACACCAGAGTGAAGAGAAAGAAGAAGAAAAGTCCTGACAATAGAAATAAGGGTATGTGATATGCCAGTAGAATTGTACCCATAATCATAGGAACACTAGGCATGATCCCAACATCCCTGAAAAGGAATCTGGAAACGCTAGAAAAGTTATGGACTGCCCACGGAAGGCAGGATGTAACCCGGAACCCCAACATATAAAATACACCCAGTAGAATTGGAGAAATGTGATAAACAAAAAAAAAAAAAAAAAAGAAATAATAATAATAATAATAAAATAATAATATTAATAATAATAATAATAATAATAATAACAACCAACATTAATAATAGAATAAAAAGTGATGGACTCCTAAGGAGGCAGAAAACAACCCGGATCCCCACACTATAAAACCACACAGTCGAATAGGATGACAGTTGATAGACAAAAAAAAAAAATAGAAATAACAATAATAATAATATGTTATTATCCCACGATAACTCTAAGGCTTTTGGTTGGAGTTATTTGAACTTGCCATTTTTATTGTATGGTATTATTCCACGATAATTCTGACGTTTCTGGGAGAGAGCATCAGAAGCAAATCTGTAATTTTCTACTGGAATGTGAACCATTAGTGCTAGACTGAGTGTTATGTTGCTTCAAATTTAGTCTACATTTACGCAGAAAAAAAATGTGATTAGGGATAATATCAAAGCAATTATTTTTATATGCATCTATAAGTTTTGTCATTCCATTTCGTTCGTTCAGTCCTCGTAAATTCCCATACATCAACAATTCCAGGTCACTTGTTTAATTTTTATTTCAAATTTAGTTTAGCTTTGTACAGAAAAAAAAAAGTATCAAAACAAAATTTTTTATTTTTATATGTGTCTGTAAGTTTTGGCATTCCATTTCGTACATTGTAAGTTACATATTTTCCAACTAACATAGTTCAAATATATTTCTCTTGAAGCTTTTCCCTACTCTCGCCTTTGTTGTTCCAGTATATTTTTGAAGATCAAAATCAGTCAGTGAAAATAATATTCGATGCGTAGTTCTGAAATATATATGTATATATAGATATATATATATATATATATATATATATATATATATATATATTATATATATATATATATATATATGAATGACATATATTAGTATAAATGATTTTCTTCCTTTTAAGGAAGGAATTAATTTGTACTACTATATGTCATTCATATATATATATATATATATATATATATATATATATATATATATATATATATATATATATATATATATATATATATATATATATATATATATATATATGAATGACATGGCGTAATATGTATCTGTTGCTGGGTCCCATTATTCGTTTTTCCCGAACATTTCTTTCTCTTAAAGTTTTAAACCTTCTTTGTCGTCTTTATGTTTTCGGTATCATATGAAACTATCGAAGAGTGCCTCTTGGCCGCCTTTTAATCGTCTTACAGTTGTAAAAAACTTGTAATTTATCAATGTAATTATCCCACCGTCTTCGCCCCGAGAACAACCCACGTTTTTTTCAGTCTTTTTTTACCAGTACATTTTTATACCTGAATAAAACTCGTTCATGTTGAAAAGAAACATTTGTCATCCCATTTCGTGAATCAGGTCGTGGAAATAAAGTCGGGGAAATAAGACGACACGAAAAGACTCTAGTCTAATTACCACGACCAAGAATGATTTACACGGGAAAAAATGTAACTTCAGTTTCAAGTGAGAGCGTAAGACCATTTTCGAAATTAAAAAGATTTGACTCTGGCATGTTTTCTCACTGAAAATCTTACGTAAGTGACGGCCTATATATATATATATATATATTATATATATATATATATATATATATATATATATATATATATATATATATATATATATATATATATATTGAATATATTGAGATTGGCTGTTCAGGAGAATTGCGTGAAACTGAGCTTAATAAAAAACCGTTGTTGGAAGTGTTCAATGTTTCATCACGGCCAGAGCACTTATCAATTATTATTCAGAAGATGAAAGCCATTCATAAGAAAT
>NC_087207.1:95186924-95189424 GCF_015104395.2 Macrobrachium nipponense | reverse complement strand
CTTTCACACTTAACAAATTGTTATTCCACATACTTATAGTTGATGAATATTCTTTTTATCAATGAAGATTCCTTCCACATTCAAGAAATAGTTAATCCGCAGCCCTACAATTTTATGAATATTGTTGTTGCCCATTAAAACTCCTCGCACACTCAATCGATAGTTAATCCGCGATACTTACAATTGATGAATATTTTATCTATTTATTTATTTTTTATTTTATTTTTTTTACCAATGAAAATTCCTGACACACTCAATAAATAGTTAATCCACGGCAACTCGTAGTATACTATTCAAAAGTGTGGGTATTGATTACTAATTCGTAATTTATCAATATTTCATTGTAAAAAGTCATCGACTCTCTTCTGAACGACACAAACTGAATTAACCAAACCTTTCCCTGTTTGATTTCCCCTCAAATACTATTCAAGCAAATGTAATGCGTATCTGGAGTGCGCTAAAGAATTTTCAATATTAACACGAAAACATAAACAACAAACCGATTTCATTACTGCTCTGGGAATGGAAGAGAGAGCCAGGCATAATTAAAATTTCGAAACTCGTATCATCTGTTACAAGAGGTAATTAAATCGAATAATTTCAGGTGAAAAAAATTCAATGCGTTGGATTCTCTAATTAGCTTGTACAGGACGTAAGAGTGAGTTTAGATCTCTCTCTCTCTCTCTCCCTCTCTCTCTCTCTCTCTCTCTCTCTCTCTCTCTCTCTCTCTCTTTCCATTTATATTAATGACATTGATTGTAGGCTTAATTAGCGGGACAGCCAAATTTGAAGATGACACCAAAGTAGGTGTAAATGCAGCAGACCCAGATGTGTAAGTGTTTTACATAATAAAAATATGGAATGTTAGTCCATATATATAAAAGACTAAACTAAAAAAAAAGAGGTCAACCAGATTGCTTGCAGGAATGTGATCAGACTAGAGACGCTAAAGATGACGTATACAATAAGTATGTAGGCTAAGATAACATGCCGTCACCTGTAGTCATTCAATTGTTTATAAACTTTAGTCCAAGCTTCCTGCTTGAGACAAACACCGTGACCATAGCTCAAGCGGCCTACGTGATCTGTAGCGTGTCTCATTGATTGTGTGTTCGTATGTAACTATGTCGTTTGTATGTATGTTCATATGTTCGGACTACTGTCTGTTCCTCATAACTTGTAACAGAGATGGTAGACAGGCAGAACAGAGTTAGCTATCGTCATTAGAAGACCTGTACCTCTTTACCTAAGCTTTATCATGTAGAGGAATAGGATTAGCCATCATCATTGGCAGAAGCGATCAAGCTATCGTTATTAGAAGACTTGTACAATCATACCTGATCTTCACCATGTAAAACTTCAGAAGAATATATATATTTTTATACTTCGTGTTTTCTACAAGAACCTCCTCACCGAATCATCATGCTTTTAACACATCGTCGTAATAACCAAGAACATAATACCGACTTCGTAAGTGATCTACAAACCCCAAAGACACTCCATTGAAGATGGAAGTGCAATACCAACCGACTTAGCGTAAGATTATCGCAAGTCTAACATTACCTCATAGGGCGCCTTATCATACAAGGCACAAGTCCTAATAGATGCAGTGGAAAGTTTAAGAAATGATCTAATGAAAATAGGAGAGGGGTAAAAAAATGGCAAATTCCTTTTAACGTAGTTAAGTGTGAAGTGGTACAAAATAGGAACAAACAACCCCTCATGCCAGATACATGCTGCTTGAGGACCTTGGAGTCACTATTACCAAGGACTTAAAATCCACAAAACAGTGCATAAAAGCTGAAAAGGAAGGCACAGAAACTACTGGATACATAAAGAGGCAGTTCAAATACAGAAACAAGGAAACGGTGCTGCAGCTATCTTGAATATAGGTCACCAACACTAAGAAAAGACATAAATAGATTAGAAGGAGTACAAGCAAGAGCCACAAAGTTAACTCCATCCATCAGGCTAATAGGTTATCGAAGACGACTAGAGAGCCTGAACATTTTATGGCTTAGGGACACGACGATTGCAAGGACAACTAATAGAAACATTTGAAGTACTGAAAGGCATAACAAAATTAGACAGTTACCTATTTACGTTAAACGAAAACTGACCAGAAATAATGGATGGAAACTAGAACTTGGAAGAAATGCAACACATTGTGGGAACTTTTTCTACCATACAAGATATGTGACACGTGGAATAAACTGCCACCAGAAGTTGTAAACAGCAACAGTGTAGAAGAGTTTAAAAGTAAGCTAGACAAAATCATTAGGACACTGTGAATACACAGTAAAACCTGATCCTACAGATAAGTGAGCACACGATGTCTCCTCGGATGGACTAACAAGTCTTTGAGACTTCCTAATCCTTGTAACTCCTTGTAACTTGCAACTCTCTTGTCGAATACTCTAATGCAAAAGCTCTCTCTCTCTCTCTCTCTCATCTCTCTCTCTCTCTGTTGTAATCGTGACCCGAAACCCCCCACCCCATA
>NC_087207.1:95166924-95181924 GCF_015104395.2 Macrobrachium nipponense | reverse complement strand
TCATAAGTATCATTACGGAAATGGTTAGCAATCATCCGCCACCTCTGTTGTCAGTTTCTCGCGTGCGAGAGACTCGGAGTCTGAAAGCAAACATCTGGGCGACTCGCAAATCTTTCACAATCTGCTACTGACCACAACGCCCACTTTCTTTGACAAGTCCACAACAAGGGCTATTGACTTGAAATTCAAGCTTCCAAAGAATATGGCGCTCATTAAAAGAGAGGTAACAGAAGGTAAAGGGAAATACATAAAGATGAGATCACTTATCGAAAAGAAAAATGAATTAATTAACAAACTAATGAATAAATAGATGCGTTCGTGTATCGTGTTTGTCACCTTTTATCGCTGAAAGGAGGTGCTGATTACAGGTTCGGCAGTGCTCTTAGATAGGACCGTTAATCTCCTTTTCTCTTCAGGGAGTCAGAATCTTGCCGGATCAGAATGCCGAATGAAGTGATATTACTTTTCGCTTTATATCTGTTAAAGAAAACTATTGTGCTGGCTTTGTCCGTCCGTCCGTCCGCACTTTATATTGTCTGCCCTCAGATCTAAAATGCAACTGAGGCTAAAGGGCTACAAACTGGTATTTTAATCATTCACCTTGCAATCATCAAGCGTACAGAATTGCAGCCCTCTAACCCCCGTAATTTTTATTACATTTAAGGTTAAAGGTAGCCATGGATCGTGCATCCGAAGCATATGTGTATATATATATATATATATATATATATATATATATATATATATATATACTATATAAAATGTATATTTTCTATATATATACATTTATATATATATATATATATATATATATATATATATATATATATATATATATATATATATATATATATATATGTGTGTGTGTGTGTGTGTGTGTGTGTGTGTGGTGTAGAGACAGACAGACAGACAGATACCCTACTCAGAGATGTAAAGTACTTGACTTTATTCTGCATTTTAGAAGGCTAAGCAACAGAGCAAAATGATTCTAGCGTTCATGATATAGATTAAGAATCCTTTTATTTTCTAATAACATACACAATAAGCCTGTCGTTTCTTACTTTATTTTCTCACATGACTGAGTTCCTCTCTGTCTATTTTCATATCTCTCTCATTGGAATGTTGAACAATATGGGGCGTTTTCTCATATGACTGAGTTTTTCTTTGACTTCTATTTTATTTTTCTTTCAATCTCACCCTTCCCTTCATTGGAATATTATCAGGCAGCAAATATTTCGGAGCTATAGTAGATTCACATCAGCCATGCATTTGATGTCTAGGCCAGTCCCTTACGACGCTCCTGATTGGCTGTTGATAAGCCAATGACAGGGCCGGAAACTGAGTCTCTCGAGAGAGTTCACGTAGGCATAATGTATGTTCCGCCTTTCCTTTCAAAAGTATCCCTCAGGAGAGCGCGGAACACAGATGCTGCCTATGTGAACTCTGGAGAGAAACTGAGTTTCCAGCCCCGTGATTGGCTTATCAACAGCCAATCAGGAACGTCGTAAGGGACTGGCCTAAACATCAAATGCACCGGTGATGTAAATCTACTATAGTAACCTTCGTCTTCCACCCTTCCAGTCGTGGTTTGAGACTAATCGCGGTAAATCAGTTGAGGAAGATAATCGTTCGGGAAGATAATAGTATTATGAAGCATGCCATCCCGAATGCGGCTGAATTGACAATGTATCCGCTGACGTTGGGGATTGTCGTATTTAGCTGATGATTTGCCAAAGGGATTCCAGCCAGCCATTGAATTGCAGGAATCATGATCCTAGGAGTATCAGATTAGCTTCTGCAGCCGTGGATTTGCCCAACCTTTGATTTATCTCTTTTGCTTTTGCAGTTCATAGATTGTTTGTCGATGGTTTCATATTCACAATAGATGGTATCTTTCGAAAACATATTTACGTCTCTGTTTATTGCATTGCATCCTATTTCGTTGGATTTATTTTGTGACTTTTGGGGGTTATATCAGTTCCAGATAATAAGCAACTGTTCTCAGTCACGGCTGTTTGTGCCGCCACAATGTCAAAGCGGGCAGTAAGTAAGAGAGTGGCGGAAGAATAATCGAGGTGACTGACCAGGGTGTGTAAGGTATGTCTGATTAATAGAAAGATTTCAAAAGAATGGACAAAGGGAATAATTCTTCCTTTGTAAAACGGAAATTACAGAGTGACAGATAGACGAAGAAGAGTGTGAACATCGACGAGGAGACGGTTGTGTGAACCACGTTTGTTATGAAACAGTTAATGGAGAGGTCTGAGAATGAAGTGTAAAAAGCTGTACGGGGTATGCATGATGACAAAATATACAAAAAAGGGGGCGCCGTTTTAGTAGGCCGTACTCAGCATCACATTCATCCTCTGACAGATGAATTAAGAATGCACAAACAAGTCTTTTGTCTCATCATTGATTTTTATGTATCGCCTGTATATTCAGACCATCTTGTTTTAGCAAATCTTCAATTTCATCTCTTCCAGGTCTTCCTTTTCTCTTCCTGCGCCTTTCCAGCAAGACTTTTATTTTGCATAAGCTCCTCCCTCCTCCATAAGTGGCTAAGAAAAATACATACCCTTGAATTACTTTGTAGGCCAATATAGCATTCCAGCAATTGCAGTTAATGTGAATGGATTCCCATAAAGTGAGAGGTATGTTCTCTTACCAATATTCGTAATTAATGTGAATGTACTTCCATAACTGGGAGTTATGTTATCTGTAAATGCTGCGGATGTTAAAAATCTTGGAAGATCTGTGAAGAAGTCTCAGAAAAACGTCATTTCCCCGCTTTGCTAACAGAACGGTATTGCACTAGAGAGTAATCTTCCGTTGTATTTCGTGTAAATAGGTTTCTTTCGTGAGGTGTTTGCGTTGGACCTTCATTTCCACGCGAAAGAGCGAACATCGCAAGATGTTAGTGTTGCTATGACCTGCATTTTAGTTAGGGGTAAAATGTGATTTTTTGGGGGAAACTAGTGTTGTCATTCAATGTAACGCCATGTTACATGAATTATTATCGTACTGAATGACTTACGGCGCTTACAGATTGCTGTACGTTTCGTTAATTGTTTATAAAGGATTTTTTTTATTACTGGAAGTAAAAACGTTTGTTGTTTTAGCAACGAAAAATTATGGTTGAGGGTGGGTGTGTATAGACATTTGTTCATCTTCCTTGTTTGGCTTAATGCATCTTTTTTTTTTCCTCATTCCCATTTGCTGATAATGGGAATTCTCATATACATATATTATATATATATATATATATATATATATTATATATATATATATATATATATATATATACATCGATATACATATCAATATATATCTATATTAGATATTATCTATATATATAATATATATATTAGATAGATCTATAAGTAATATAATATGATATTATATATTATATATATATATAATATATATATAATTATATATATTATATATAGATAGATATATATGTACATTTTGGTATATAGTATATAGATATATATATATATATATATATATATATATATATATATATATATATATATATATATGATTATATATATATATATATATATATAATATATATATTATATATATATATATATATATATATATATATATATATATACAGGGAGAGAGAGAGAGAGAGAGAGAGAGAGAGAGAGACGTGATAAGCAACCTACGTTTATGCCTATTTATAATTACTGAACAGAGTTATGTGCATTTCTACGATCCCAGATGTGGGAATCGGCAGTTATGCATGCACCATTGTGTTCCTCTCCATGGATGTTTAAAGGTTCCACAGACTTATGTAAATTATTTCTGTTGTGCGAAGAAAAACGTCTTGGCTTGAATTTTTCATCTGGAATGTACTCTTTCAGTGCATGGCTCCGGTAGACCGCATATTTTTTTTTTTATGTCTAGGTCTCAAAAATGATATATTATGCTTCAAAATAATGTCTGTTTCAAAATAATTTCAATGGGAGATAGTCAGCAATCACAAATATGAACGCGGATAGAGCAGGAAGCGCATCTCTATATTCATATTGATAACAAAAGGTAATTTTTTTTGGACTGAAGAGGAACCCAGGGAAGGGTGCGAAAGCTTTTGTAAAGTGTTTATAAATTATACGAGACTTTTAAAACATTTTTATTATTGTGACCCCTTAGAACAAAAGGTAATTTATTGGGAAGTTATAAATATTCGATGTTAGATTAAACTTTGTAATAATAAAAGGGGACGGGGGAAGGGCGTGAATCTCCTTCCACCTACATAGCGGTAGCAAGAATACCTCAACAGAAAAATATAAAAAAGTATATATTCTCTATCCCTCGATGATACGCGGAGGAAAACTCCATGAAGCTGAGATATAAACTCAGATTTTATGTTTTATGGAGACTTTAATTCCTATTAGTGCAACTTATAACCAACAGTGGGTATACAAAATCCTCTTTTTTTTATGTTTTTCTGCTGCCCGTTTTATGAGCGCTATGTAATCCCAGAAGAGTCGCCCATCTCAAAGTTCGTTTCCTTTCACTTGCATCGATACTTCGTTAACCCCAACGAGTTTCGGAAGGGAAACGAGTGTAAACGAGTCTCTTTAGCATCTCTGAGGACTCCTTTTTATTAGTTTTCATAAAAAAAAAACTATTGAGATGTCTATTTGTCTCTCCGTCCGCACTTTTCCTGTCCGCCCATAGATCTTAAATACTACTGAAGTTAGAGGGCTGCAAATTATGTTGATCATCCAACCCTCCAATCATTAATCATGCCAAATTGCAGCCTCTAGCCTCAGCAGTTTTGATTTTATTTAAGGTGAAAGTTAGCCATGGGACCTCTATAGGTGCCAGCAACACTATTTATTCAATTTATATACTACACACACACACACACATATATATATATATATATATATATATATATATATATATAGTATACCCGTGTGGAATATATATTTCTATAATATATATATATCATATATATATATATATATATATATATATATATATATATATATATATATATATATTATATATATATATACTGAATATATATATATATATATATATATAATATATATATATATATATATATATATATATATATATATATATATATATTTATTTATATATATATATTTATATTTACATATATATATATATATATATTTTATTTATATCTATCATATATATATATATATATATATATATATATATAATATATATATATATATATATAGATGATCAAGAGTTTTTTTTAGTTTTAGTTCCTGGTGAAATTTGGAAACGTTAGGCACCCTCAGTGAAGCATTTCCAGCAATTATTAAACGGTTGCAGTCAGGTCTCTTTGCTATTTTCCTCAACTTACACGAGCCAGAATGGATTTCATCGCCGTTGCACTAGGTCCACCAAGAGGAACTTGCTGGGTAAATGTGAAATTCGCTGCTCGTTATAAACTGAAACACTTAACGTTGAAAATCTTGTCAGTGAAAATAAAATCCAAAAATCTGCTCAAAAAAAAAAACTTGTATCTATATCTCGAATTTCAGTTTGCAATTCTTGCGGACCAAACGAGAATATTTACTTTCTATGACCCTGTATGTCAAAACTCAAAAATGGAATGACAGACAATACTCTTTTTATTGGACCGGCGCTTCATGACCCAGTGACCTAGTTTCTATAAAGATGAAACTTAAGGAGATGATTAGACGAAGGTCATAATCATAATCACAAACTCCTGCCTTTACTCTGTAGAGATCAGCAATCTGAGGGTTGGTCGTACCCGTAATAATAACCATTCCCCTATCATGCGGTGGATCTATTTTTCCGTCTGGGTTCGATTCAGCTCGTCTCTCAACAACACCCGAACAGCCCTGCTTTTTTTCATTCTGGGACTTCCTGATGAAATGAGGTTGTCGGTGCCATCGTCCATCAGATGGAAAAAGACGATCAAAAACTGGAACGAGAAGAAAACCTCCAGATCTTCGAGGCCGAAGAATTCCCTAATTAACTGGGGAAAGGTTTTCTTGCAAAGGTCCACTGACGAGAACTTTCACGCCGGTGCTTAATCATCAAAACTTCATGGAGCCTCAACCTTTTTTCTTCTTTATTTTGTCCAGAAGGGAGAAACTTTTACGTTGTTCTCATAATTCTTTAGATTCGTGGGAAGATTGATAGTCACAATATGGGAAGCAGATAGATAGAAGTCAGCGGTGTAAATCTCTTGAACAGACGTCACAAACAAATAGATATTAAGAGATAGCCAGACAAGTATGTGTTTAGATTATATAGATAAGGGGAGAGAGAGAAAAAAAAATATATTATCATTGATCGTTTATGACAATTCTTTTGGGATAATCTCGTTATAGCCAACGTTATTGGTCCAGAAAGTTTGAGGTTAATTGAAAAACACTTAACCAACGATTCCAGGTAAGAAATATTTCTTCCTCTTGACGATCACGAGTTGGGAGAGAGACCGTTGTCTATGTAATAATAACAACAATAATATTCTTTATTTCACCTCATGGCCATTTACATAGAGTACACAAAGTAGAGGCATTCTATGCACACAATTAAGATACACGAGATAAAATGAGGAAAATGATAGTTGGCAATTTCCACACAGTTGCTGAAGTAGTAGTACAAAGAGTAATTATACAGATAACTCGCTTCTACGTAGAGATATTTGGTTTCCTTTATTCCGGACGGAAGACAACAGAAGCTCCCTTTGGTCAGGAAAAACAGCGAACAAATAAGGAGGCACCAACTTTGTTGATAGTTGCAACTATGCAAGTGTTGATCAGCTGTTTAGAGTAGGGCACTGAATGCTCTCATTACCTAGTCCGCTGATAAAGTGGTTGGTGTCGTGGATTCCACTCACAAGTCGCGGGGGGATCGCGTCTCCCCATGGCGATGAAAAATCAATGGCTCTGTATCATGATCAGTTACTGTTGCAGTGTGGGGTCTTTAGTGGTGGGAGGTTGAAACCAATATTTTTTGGAAGCTTGAATTTCAAGTCAGTGGCCCCTTTGGTGTTCTTCTTCCATGTGAGTAGGTTTCTTCTACTGAAATAATAATATAAATAATAATAATGGCTGCAATATGACATCCTTGGGGAATATTGCATTTATGACTGCAAGATAACTGGGCGCTGTTCCAACACCAGAGGCGATGCTCTTCTCGTCATAGATTTCAGAGTCACTGTAACATCTTCATGGAATTTATTCTATTCCACAAATGTATTTTTATAGAAATACACACAGACATATATATGTATATATATTTGAAATTCAAAGAATGAAGTGCTGTTTAGACGTCTTAGTTCACATTAGTATGTTTAGTGGGACATTTTTAACCTTAATGTTTGTTCAGTGATACAATCCTTTGCATATATTAACTGTCGAAATGATGGGTAGCTGGTTGACGTTCATGAACATCCGAACATTTAAAACTATTATTTTGCTGAACATCAGCAAAAAATAAAGTGCTGATGTTAATCGGAGCTGGACGAGAATTTTCAAAAATATTGAAATAAATAGAAAAATTCTGTTAGAACCGGATGCAAATTCCCGAGATGTATACTAGTATTGCACTAGCCGCGTTTTTATTCTTCTTCTTCTTCTTCTTCTTCTTCTTCTTCTTCTTCTTCTTCTTTTTTTTGTGTCCCTTGGTTAGGTTTGGCAATATTGGGTTAGGTGAGGTGAAGCAATCGAAAGGGATTTTCAGTGTTGGAAGGAAAATGAGATAATTTTTCAAGAGGATTCTATGGTTGGTGTTTAAGGTATGGCGTCCCGCTTTGTCCAAGGAAGGTTCCGGGTGGTAGTTAACGGGACTTACCTATACTCTGTTTTTTCTTCATCTGTCCACCCGCCTGTGGTGTTTGCGTATGGTAACACTGCGTCCCGGGCTTTAGATAGTTACGCTATGCATGAGTTTTAGGTAAATAAACGGATATCTGGGTGCACATTTGCAACTGAAACGTGTTTTAATAATTTACTGTACGCGAATTACACCGTAAGTATTCGAAATAGGATATTATTTAAAGCCCAGGACACAGTGTTACCATGCGCAAACACCACAGGCGGATGGACAGATGGAAAAAAACAGAGTATAGTAATGGAACTCGACTGATAAAAGAGAGGAAGATATAACTGACACACCTAAGAATGTAGGAAAACCTTTTACTCTCGTTACTATTCAAAAGACGAAGAACCCTCTGTTCATATGGAAAAAGCCCCCTAGGGGCCATTGACTTGAACTTCAAGCTTCCAAAGAATATGGTGCTCTTTAGGAAGTAAGAGAAGGTACAGGGCAATGCAGAAATAAGAGATCTCACTTGGTTAAAAAGAACAAAAAATAAATAGATATAAATGTATTGAAATTCAAGGTGGAAATGGGTTAGTTCCGCCGCCATGAAGATTAACACACGAAAGTTTGGATTTAATATAGTAGTTAATGTCACCACAGAGGCATGGAAAAGCAATTTGTGTTCGTTCCCATCTTTCTTCCATTGCAGTCTCCATGACTCGGGAACCAGTCTTCCAGACTGAAGCTTCATTTGTTTGCATTTAAACAGTATAAAATGGCTAATGGGGACTTTTTTTTACAATGAAGAGTAATGGTTCTTTTCTCACCTTTTATGCTGTTTAATTGAAGTGAGGCAGTCATTGTCAGTCTCTAGTTGAAAAATTGTGTGATCAGGGACGACCTGAAAACAGACAGACAGACAGACAGACGACAGAGATGGACAATTGCCGAGATCTTTTGTCATTAAAACATTATATAATTTGTTAAGAAATTCACAGTCTTGTGAAAACAAATTGTTAAAAAATCCACAATTATGTATCAAAATATATTTCTATGTAAAAACCAAAGACTTTCGAACGACTGAACGGTGTTCCTCATCAGTGTAGACGTTAAAATGTCTGCGTTGATGAACGGTGTTCGAGTCTTTTTATTTTTTTTTTTTTTTTTTACATAGAAATATATTTTGATATATGATTGTGGAGTCGTCAACAAATATATGATTTATTAGTAAATAGAAATCTAAAAATTAAAAGACTGAGTATGCCAGAGCATTTGCAAGATTGTCTGTTATCATCACCTTTGAAGTCTTGTTTATTTGCCATCTCATAGATATGATTGCACCTTAAATGACTACAACTTGATGTTCATTTTTCAGACAGGAACAGGGGACTGCTCTAGGACGGGAGGTAAATATGCATTTTACCTTTCGTCCAGCAGATTTTACTGTTAAGATTATTTTCTCCATTTCATTTTCCTCGTAACGTTTTACTCTCTTCTTCGTTTCAATTTCCTGGCGTTATATCGTGTGCATCCTCAATTTTGAATTTTCATTTTCTTTTTTATCTGCCTCTCAGATTCTTACTTCTGGTGAAATGGAAAGGCAATTTTATTAGTATTTTCGAATGTATAATCATCATTCAAAACTTTTTTTCAGTTTTCCTACATAATCAATTTGACTTAATTACCTGTGAGGCTGATTTATCAGCTTTCGTTCGGTTAATGTTTTTATCACCTTTTGAAATGTCTTGCTTGTTCATGATGTCCATAATTATGTTCACCTCTTCTGTGAGTTCCACGTTGGCCGGGTGCATTTCGCGCGCGGCTACCGATCCGGTGGTCCGAAGTTCGATTCTCGGCTCGGCGAACGCGGAACCGGAGGAATTTATTTCTGGTGATAGAAATTCATTTCTCGATAAAATGTGGTTCGGATCCCACAATAAGCTGTAGGTCCCGTTGCTCGGTAACCAGTTGGTTCCTAGTCACGTAAAAATATCTAATCCTTCGTGCCAGCCCTAGAAGAGCTGTTAATCAGCTCAGTGGTCTGGTAAAACTAAGATATACTTTTTTAACCTCTTATGTGAAAATTCCACTCTATTAGTACAAATGAAAATGGCCTTTGATTATTGTCAGATTACACAGCAATCTGACACTTTACTGGCTCAGATAGTCTATGTTGTTCTCTCTCTCTCTCTCTCTCTCTCTCTCTCTCTCTTCTCTCTCTCTCTCTCTCAATTTGATTTTATTATCATGTTTTCGTCTTTCGTCTTGATACACTTTTCTGTTCATTTCATTATACTGATCTCGCATTATACCTTTTAGTTTCAGTGTCACTGTAAATGAACAAATGTCTAATTCTCTAGTAACCTCTTCAACTAAAACTGTGCGTTGCATTTAATGATATAATTTCTTGAATATCATCGCGTATCGTCTGCCCATGAAAATAATGAACACAGTGCGAGTATAATTTTATGACATTCTCCAGGGATTCTGAAAAATCTGTATTTTGTATATTATTCCATATTTATCGATATTCTCAGATTTGTAATAACTTGTATAGACTTATATATTTTGTATGAGAATAGGAGTACCGACGGCATACACGATCTCATAATGAACACAATTTACAAAGAACAATACTTTAATAATTGTACGAGTATTATTTGACCTCAAAAAGTAACTTCAGTTGAATTACGAGTTGATATCCATGATGGACATTTGTATCTTACTTCGCATTTTAATCCCGAACAGAGGGAGCGGATGGATACCTCCTTCTGAAAATACAAATAACATACAAGATACAGATTTTTCAGAATCCCTGGTGAATGTGATATACTCGTACTGAACTAATTATTTTCATGGGCAGACGATACGCGATGATATTTAAGAAATTATATTAGAAAAGCATACAAATATCACCCAACTGATTAATCTCGTCATTGTCTAGTCAGTGGTACCGGTGTTTTCATTTCATTCCAGTCTCCATTTTCCAGAATAAAATGTCGAAATCCTATTTGAATTTTATGGCTTTGGGAGGATCATGCGTGTAACAGAACGAAAAAGGGGGGGGGTGGGGGGGGGGGGGGGGGGGGGTGGTCTAAAAGCAACTGGGGGACTTAAAGATGAACCCTGACGGGGAAGCGTTTATAGGATGGGAATGAAGATCTTCAGTACAACAGAAAGCGTTTAACAAAGTGAATATGTCCATGAAAGCGATGCGTTGTGTGGAATGCATAATAAAGTAAGAGAAGAGATGACTCATCTCTCTCTCTCTCTCTCTCTCTCTCTCTCTCTAACACACACACACACACATACGAACGCTCTGATGATAAGCACGTATACACACTTTTAGTCAGGATTAGCAGCATTTGAATTCCACAGACTTCTTCCTAATAAAGATTGTGAATGCGTAAGGGAGAGAGAGAGAGAGAGAGAGAGAGAGAGAGAGAGAGAGAGAGAGAGAGGCTAACCAGTTGGTTTTGTTAGTGAATCAAGCATTATATATTGCAGCAGCATTACTAGCAATCATTATATACATAAATTATCATCACGAACGATTTCAATCGTCCTCCCAATGGTAATACTGCTGCTACCATATTTCAAACTTTTCATGAATCGCAATACTGGTCAAATAAAAAGACCACATCCATGTGGGAAGAAGTCTTGAGAAAGGGAAGTACCGATGCAAGTAGGTAAAAAAAATTATCACTGTTGTCAGAGGTCCACAAAAAACACATACACACACAAAAAAAAAAACGTTCAGTCCAATAAATGAAAAGATAAAGTCCGTCTATTTAGACAAGGAAAAGGTCCGTCTATTCAGACGGAAAAGGTCCGTGAAAAGATCCGTCTATTCAGACAGGTAAAAGGTCCGTCTATTCAGACAGGGAAATCAGAGGGGGAACAGATGAGAGATTAGGGGTGATCTTATTATAAGAAAACCTTATACAGGACAGATAGAAACTACAGAACCTAGTTTCCGAGGAGGAAACCGTCGAGTTATTGTTTATTAATTTGTGGTTAATTTTAAAACTTGGAGATTGGTCTGGGTTTATATATCTTACATATTTTGTTCTCGTGTAAGAGTTAAAAATTTCAGACAGGGAAATTAGAGGGGGAACAGATGAGAGATTAGGAGTAATCTTATTTAAAAAACAAAAAAACGTTGTACAGGACAGATAGAAACTACAGAACGCAGTTCCCGAAGAGGAAACGGTGGCGTTATTGTTTATTAATAATTTTTGGCTATTTTTAAAACTGGGAGATTGGTCTGCGTTTATATTTCTGACATATTTTATTCACTGCTTCGAAGTCAATTAACCTCTAACATTAAATGTATTATATATTATTATTTCATTAGATGAAACCTATTCACATGGTACTGACTTGAAATTCAAACTTCCAAAGACTGATGGTTTCATCCTCCCATGGCAGACCCCACATTGCATCAGTAACTGATCGTGATACATTTCTCATACTTTTCCTAAATATTTTCCTTTGAGCTTTGTCATTCTAAGAAAGATGAAGAATGAATAAGCGATGTCTAAATTGGAAGGGACTAACAACGTTTTATAAAACACGGAGAATATATATTTTTTTTGAGTGACTGTAGCTACTTTTTACTATAAATAAACACAAAATGCTTTATATGAAGATCATCCTAAATTTTCCAGGACTTTTTCTTTTCATTTAATTCTTAAAGGCCACGCAAAACCCTCGATAAATATGTTTCGTGACGTTAATATTTTCACATCTTTTCGTGACTTTTCATCATAATTTTCGGTGCAAACGAAGGGAATCCAGCAGATTTACAAACTGCACGTTACATGCAGGAGGATTCAAGATTGAGTCTCTCAGCCCTGTCGGAAAGCCAAACAGCTTTCCTTCTCAATAATTCACCCTTTCCTTCGCTCTTTGTATAACATATGGGAACCACAACAGACAGCTGAAGGCAATTTCATTAGCTACTTCATCGCCTCGCCTCAATTAATTCCCAATATCTGCCACCCGACTGAGGTCGCCTATCAAAGTCCAACTCATTAATTCTCTCCCCCGTAACATTATTGCTATTCGGCGATGCAAATCAATTGGCGTAGAATGAAAGACAATTTATTTTGTATTTTCCTTCGTTCATTTGTAGAATTCCTTCTACGTAAATGTATTTGTCACATTCCTTGGAGAGAGAGAGAAGAGAGAGAGAGAGAGAGAGAGAGAGAGAGAGAGAGAGAGAGAGAGAAGACTGAATAGGTAAGATAATTCCACCAAAACGTTTTTTTTTATCGTATTATTGAAGATTTTTTTCCGATGCCAAATATACATCCATAAACTGTTCTTCAAAACTGGATCAGAATTCTCTAAAAATTTGAAATATTTCATCGTATCTCTACACAATTTATAAGAGATTATGTGAACATTTTTCTTAATGATGACAGCAGGACATGAAATTTCGCATTTAAACTGGTGGACATTTTTTCAGAGACGGAGAGTCATTTTAATATCGGAAAGCCCTAAACACTTTGGAATCTTTCCCGATTTCCATTGGAATTCATTAACGTTCCCAGATTCTTACTCGAGAGGTAATAAGATATACCGTCAACAAAATTAATCTCAAATAATTACTACAGATACTGAGAATATTTAAGGTCCAGGCATACAATATAGAACATTGTCTATTGAATATTTATATTACTTACTAATACGAATTGCCCATCCCCCAAAAGTGAATGAAATGGAAGATTTGACATAAATAAACAGAAATGAAGAAGGATGGGGGAAGGAACTCTTTAAAAAAAAAAAAAAAAAAAAAAAAAAACGATTAAAAAAAGGCGTTATTCAGAAACTCATCGCATGCAAGAAGCCAATAAAAATCAGAAAGGATTTACGACGCAATCAGCTGATCGATTCCGTCTTGAGAGATCATATTCCCAGTTCCCTGACAGAAGGAATCGTCTCATCAGGGAATCGCTTTGAAGTATCGAAGAACCTTCGGTAGTTTATTCTTTAAATTGCATTTTATTTCTTTCCCCGTGTGTAAAAGAAGGATTTAGAGCCGTCAGTGAAGAAAGTTAAAGGGTTCAAGATTATATATTATTTATCGTCTTTTTTTTAACGAAGCTGTACTATTTTCATATTAACAATATTATTTTTTTTTCTTGTTTTCTTAACACGAGACTGTCCTTACTATCTTCATTTAAACTGATGCTGACGACGAAAATTCTTTTAAAAATTAAGCATTGTATCTTCCATTAAGAATAAATTTTAGCACGAGAAAACAAATATTTGATAGACGAAATTTCATATGAATTTCATATCTTTAACCAACGTAGAACGCTGTTCTAAGACCCTAAAGATTGTTGCTTCATTTTCATCTGAACTGATGATTTCCATTCTTCCTCAGACTCGTGTTCTCATGTATGCTTTGGCAAATTTATCTCGAGATTCCCACTAAAGCTCAATTAACCTTGAAGACCCTCCGGAATGCAGTCAGCTTGTCTAATGCATTTACATCAGGTAGTTAAGATTCAGGAAGTCGTTCACTCCAGGCTAATTGCATTAATGTATCCATTTGGCTTCCAAGTAAATACTAATTATTCGTGGATCCTCAAGACATGAATTTGATGAAACAGTGATAAATGTAGATAATCAGTTAATGGGGTATTATTCCGCTGGTTACTCCAACGATTAACAATATGTGAGAGCCGGGAAGAGGATACATCTAACGTTCTTAATTTCCTTTGATCTTAATAAACGTCAGGGTGCATTAAAGACTACCGCCAACCGCCCCCAAAACGAAGTTAGTATTTAACCTTATCAGAGGGAAGAACAAGGAAGATCTCTCAACCCGCATTAAGGCGCTCAACACCTGCTCAGTCCTTTAAATGTCAACCCGACCGCGTCCATGATTCCAGCATTTGCCAAAATGGCACTAAAAAGACTTGTGGAGGGCTACTCGTATGCTAATAGCTAAGCAGTACCTCCATATTAACGGGCACCTCTCTCATCTAAGGCCGTGAAGGATATAGAATATATGTGGACAAACATTTGCCAATTAAAACCATTCCTTTCTGTTTATTGTGTCGAACCGTAACTGCAAACATTTGCTAATTAAAACCACTTCTCTCTGTTTATTGTGCCGAACCGTAACTGCAAACATTTGAGAATTAAAAACCACTCCTTTCTATTATTTACGTCGAACCGTAACTGCAC
>NC_087207.1:95134424-95159424 GCF_015104395.2 Macrobrachium nipponense | reverse complement strand
TCCTTAATTGGCCAATTTGCCGAAGGAAACCGATAGCGATAGCTCTCTGCAACTTTGACTAATTGGCCCTGGGTTACTATGCCCCCCAAAATTAGTTTGATCGACTTGAAACGAAACTTAGATGAGGCTTTTGTCAACCAAGAAGTCCAAGTCTGGCAACTCGGTCTGTCTGTGACCCGAACTTACAAGCAGAATGTCCCTTTGAATGAGGTCACCCTCTGTCAAGGCCGCCTCTAGGTCATAGGAAATAGCATCTTGTACTGTGATTGTTATCATGCGCCATTAGTGATGCATCTGTTCTATCTGAGGTTTCAGTTCGTTTCGATAGTTTTCGTTGTTGTCATTATTATTTTTTTTTCCCTCACACCGCGAAGGCTTTGAAGCTGTTGTCAGCGATTTCCTTAGGAAAATATCGATCTGGTTTATTTCGATCAAGTTCTACGTCGTTTTATGCAAATTGTCTAACTGACAACAACTGTTCAGTAACAGCTCACAGAATGTGTTCACAAAGATCGTCCATAATAAAACTAGTGGTTCACAGAGAATCGGATTAGGATGTCATGAAGAAATGTATCTCTAGATGTAAAAAAAAATTTTCTGAGCATATAATTCGTTTATTCTAATTCGATGTTCCAAACTCGACTTAGGGTAGGTAAGCAAAAGTTCACACAAGAAAAAGAAGAAGAATATAATATCGTCGAACACAGGCAACAAACCATATTACTTGTTATTTTCAAGGGACTTGGTATGATAAGAATATGGAATATTTCAGTTTCAGCTAAAAGAGAAAGGAAGATTTTATAAGAAATAACAATACGTATACTATTTACCACAACACTGGTTAAAGCCTTCACTGTCTCTTGCTTAGAAGAAAAGAAACTAAGCCCGACTCTCTCTCCTTGCCAAGGAAAAAGAGGATTCCTGAGGGATTTCCGTCTCTGAGAAGGATGTAGGAAAAGGTCTCTCCGTTTGCTCTTTTCCTCTCAATCCTCTCAGCAGAAAGGGTACTGGGGCTGGAGGGAGATATATCCGAGGAGAGACCTTACCTTACAGACCTTACAGTTCGTTTGGGTTGCCCCAGGTCCCTCAGTGTGAGGCACCTCTAATGTCTACCAGAGAGTTGCTAGTACATCTTCCGGTATATTTTGCATCTTCCAATCTTGGATGGTCTGGGATGCAGTTTAGATATTTGTCGAGCTTATTCTTAAACACATCTACGCTCACTCCTGATATATTCCTCATATGAGCTGGCAATGCATTGAATAGCCACCTGCATTATCGATGCTGGTGCGTAGTGGATTAATGTCCTGTGTGCTTTCCTTATTTTTCCTGGTATAGTTTTGGGCACTATTAATCTACCTCTGCTTGCTCTCTCTGATATTTTTAGTTCCATGATATTTTCTGTTATTCCTTCTATCTGTTTCCATGCCTGAATTATCATGTAGCATTCTCTTCTCCTTTCTAGACTATATAATTTTAAGGATTGTAGTCTTTCCCAGTAGTCAAGGTCCTTAACTTCTTCTATTCTAGCTGTAAAGGACCTTTGTACACTCTCTATGTGCAATATCCTTTTGATAGTGTGGGTGGGTACCATATCATATTGCAATATTCAAGTGACTACAAACATATGTTTTATAAAGCATAATCATGTGTTCAGCTTTTCTTGTTTTGAAGTGCCGTAACAACATTCCCATTTTTGCTTTACATTTTGCCAAAAGAATTGCTATTTGATCATTGCATAACATGTTCCTATTCATCATCACACCTTATTTGTGATTGTCTCATTATTAGGTCCCCTATATGCATATATCTTTCCTTCTCTGTCTCCATAATTTATTGATTCAAATTTATCAGAGTTAAATACCATCCTATTTACCTCTGCCCAATCATATACTTTGTTAAGGTCTCTTTGTAGAGCGTTCCTATCTTCATCACAAGTAATTTCTCTACTTATTCTTGTGTCATCAGCGAAACTACTCACTACCGAATCCTTAACATTACTGTCTATGTTCTTCAATCATAATAACAAACAGTATTGCAGCTAACACCGTACCTTGTGGCACACCGGATATTACCTTGGTTTCATCCGATTTCTCATCGTTTGCAATAACTATCTGTTTTCTGTTGTGTAAAAATTCTTTTAACCATCTTCCTACTTTATCTATGATATTGTGTTTTCTAATTTTCTTCGCTAATATATTATGGTCTACTTTGTCAAAAGCTTTTGCAAAGTCTAGATAAACCACATCTGTTTCATTTCCGCTTTTCATATTTTTGAATATGTTCTCACGGTGGACTAACAGTTGGGTTTGTGTACTTTTTCCGGGTACGAAACCGTGTTGTCCTATATTAAAACAAACTATTTTTTTTTTTTTTTATTAAATGTTTCATAATATTTTTCTTCATTACCCTTTCATACACTTTCATAATATGTGATGTTAGACTCACAGGCCTATAATTACTTGCCTCTAGTCTTGATCCACTTTTGAAAGTAGGGGTGATATATGCTAATTTGTGCTCATCATAAATCTTGCCTGTATCTACACTTTGTCTTAACAATATTGCAAGTGGCTTTGTAATAGAATGAACTACTTTCTTTAACAAAATAGCAGGGACTCCATCAGGCCCTGCAGCAGCTCCATTTTTAATTTCATTAATTGCCTGCACAATATCAGCTTCATTAATTTCTATGTCAGCTAAATATTCACTATTTTCGTCCCTTACTTCTATATCATTATCTTCATTATCTATTCTAGGGGTGAATTCTCTCTTATATCGTTCTGCCAGTATGTTGCAAATTTCCTTTTTTTCATTCGTTAATCTCCCTTCAATTCTCAGAGGGCCTATTTCTATTCTTCTTTTATTCATCTTTTTCGCGTATGAGTATAATAGTTTGGGGTTTTTTCTTCCAAGTCCCGTTTTTCATTTTCTTTTGATTGTATAATCTTTTGTTCTGCATTTTCTATCTTACTTTTTAGTTCTTTAATAACCTTTCCATGCATTTTTTTCTTTTTCTTTTGCAAGACCTTTTTTCCACTTTCTGATTTTCTGGAACAAGATCCTTCTGTCTCTTGGTATGCATGAATATGTTTACTTTTTCTTCTTCGGTATATATTTATCCACTATTTTTTTTTCTCTATTATTTTATATAATATCTCCGTATTTACCCTTATGTCATCACTTACGAAAATGTTATCCCAATCTTTGTTTAATTCTTCATTTATTTATTTGCTGACCATTTTATATTTTTACTGTAGATGTTTGCATTTTTCCATATCCTTCCCACTTTTTCATTTCTTGCTTATCTCTGTTTTTCACTTGCTTTGGAATGAACTGTTAATTCTATGACATTATGGTCTGAAATACTCGCATTATAAACTATTATTTCTTTAACATAATTCATCTCTTTCACAAATACTAGCTCTAAAGTATTTTCCTTTCTTGTTGGCAGGTGATTTATTTGTTGAATGTTGTATTCTAGTAGCATATCTAATAGCTTTTCGAATTGCCTCTTATCTTCTGCACTACTATTACTCTCTTTTTTATATGTATAAGTACAACCACAATCTCCTATTCGTTCTTTCCATTCTATGAAAGGAAAGTTGAAGTCTCCAGATAGGAGAATAGTCCAGTCCTTGTGATTTCTACATATATCATCCAATTTTTCTATTATTAAGTCAAACTCTTTAGTATTAGGAGGTCTATATATTACTATGTTCATTAATTTTTCAGATGCAAATTCTACCGCTATTAGTTTCACATTCTGAGTTACTATATTTTCTCATATATTTTTCCTTGTTTTTTGTCTTTCCCATATATTGCGGTTCCCCCTTGATTCCTATTTTTTCTATCTGATCTATAAGTTTGGAACCCTTTTATTTGATCATCATTCCCAGTCTCTTGGGAATACCAGGTTTCACTTATATTCATTATATCTATTTTCTTTTCAATTTGGGTTAGTTCTTCTAAGTACTCTATTTTTCTTTTTGAGTTACTCGTAACTAAACCCTGAGCATTCATCACTATGATGGTTTGCGTGTTTTCTCCTTCATTTAATATTGGTAGTGATAAGGATTTTCCCATGTCTCTTTCCTGTTCTGGTATGTTGTTCTTTTTTTCATTTCCAGAAATTCTGACATTAAAAAATCCAACTTTTCCATAATATTTGATCTTCCTTCATCATAATTATTCATTTGTGTCTGAATCTGCAATTTTCTCCGTTTTCTTTCTACAATATCCTCTTGCATAATAAATACAGTTATTATCTCTTGAGTAGAATTTTTGGAGCTGATGCTTTGAAATTTTTTGCTGACACCTCTGCATATCTCGTTGGTGGCTTGCTTTTTTCTTTTGCCTGATATTCTTTATTTCTCTCTTTATTTGTTTCTTTCTTATTTTGGATTTTATTACTTGGTTGGTTATTTATTTGATTATGATTCATGGCTATAGGGTGCATATATTTACATTTTTTGTCGAACTTACATCCTTCTTTTAGGTTTTTGCATATTTTTGGATGCAGATCTCTGCAATCATCCCCATAGCCATCTAGGTATGCACATTTACCATATATTTCATAGTTGTGACATACCTTAGGATGTTTGTAGTAACATCTTTCTCCAAATCTGCAATTCCCTCTTTTCAAAAGGTTGCAGATTTTGTCTTTTTTGTCTATTTTTTCCTCTTTCCCGTCATTGTGTAGATCTGGGTAGAGCCTCTTCGGGATTTGCTTTTGTGTTGTCATATCGTAATTTATTTCTTCGTAGGTATGCTGCTTTATTGCCTCATATGTAGTATCAATGAGTATCTCTGCATCCATACTTTTATCTTGTTCTTTGTTTTCCTTATTTTTTTCTCTCATTTCATTTTTGTTTACTTCTCTTCCGTTTTCCTCTTCTTCTTCTTCTTCTTCCTCTTCCTCTTCTTCTTCATCCTCAACTATTTGTACATTCAATCTTGATTTAATAACATTGTCTATCCATGATAGACATGTTGAACAAAATATTCTTGTATCTTTTCTCATATCTTGCATTACCTCAGCACACTGTGGATGGGTCGGAATGTTGCATGCAGCACATTTTCTGATTAGGATTTGTGGATTGACTATGCTATACCAAACCTTACACAGTTTGCATGCTTTTGGTATTCTTTTTGGTATTCATTAGATTTGTTCCAGTTTGAAGGATTATATCCTTCTAATATATCTATGAATGCTTTTGTATCTTTTTGGTTAGGACTGTTGCTGATCTCATAGATGAGAAATGCCAGTTCCCTTCCTGCTACCTCATCGTATTGCGAATGGCCGCCAAGCAAGCTAAATTTTCGTTTCGCCATTTCTTCCCGCAGTTGGAACTTACTGCCATCTTGTTCTGATTTACAGTATTTCACTTGATAAACTAACTTAGAAGACGCTTTATCCTACTATTTTCACACTAATCTTATCACCGATAGTTCACGAACACTTCTAGATATTTCTCAAATTCTAGACGTATGTTAAACTTGTGATATCTGTTGATTAATCTGACTTCACGCGAGAACGTCTCACCAAGCAAGATGGCTACTACAAGAGAGAGAGAGAGAGAGAGAGAGAGAGAGAGAGAGAGAGAGAGAGAGAGAATGTTTACGTAAGTATCCCAACCTGAATTTCACACGAACTACAAGAAATTCGAGATCTTTTCCATTATTATTCAGAAGATGATCCCTATTCATATGGAACAAGTCCACCACAGGGACCGCTGATTTGAAATGTGAGCTTCCAAAGAATATTATGGTCTTCATTAGGAAGAAGGAAGAGGAGGAAAAGTGAAGTACAGAAAGATGAGATCACTTATTGAAAATGAAAAAAATAAATTAACAAGTTAATAATTATGTAAAAAATAACATATTTGCTCATTTAGTGATTATGAAAACAAGTAAATACAGTATACCTCCGGCAGGGGATGGAGAGAGAGAGAGAGAGAGAGAGAGAGAGAGAGAGAGAGAGAGAGAGGTGAGCGTGGTGCAAGTTTGTAATGATCATACTAAACCTCCTCTTATTCTTATGAATATTTCTCAAACTTACGGGATATTTATGATGCCTCTTGTGACAAAGGATGTCCCATTAATGATATTGGTTACCTTGAGGGACAATATAAAAAATCAACTATCCCTATTTAGTCGAAATACGGCTACCAAAATATCTCTCTCTCTCTCTCTCTCTCTCTCTCGTACGCCTTCACCTTCATATCCTGATTTCCAGCGATAAATGCAAATCCTCGCATCATATAACACGAATAAGCTTCGATATGTTAATTTCCTGCATGAGTCAGCAGCTTCGCACCTGATATAATGGTCTACTGTATTTCATCGTCAGCATTATCACACAATCTTGGCTACGGCCAAACTGTATTTCGATGTTATCGTATTATACAATGAACGGTATGTTATTCATTCGGTACACATATCCCTCAAACGAATGAATAACATACCGTCCTCAGCGGCGTGGTTGCTATCGTATTAGCGTCCCACCTCGGTGGTCGCGGGTTCGATTCTCGGCCATTCCATTGAGGTGCGAGAGATGTGTATTTCTGGTGATAGAAGTTCACTCTCGACGTGGTTCGGAAGCCACGTAAAGCCGTTGGTTCCGTTGCTGAATAACCACTGGTTCCATGCAACGTAAAAGCACCATACAAACAAACAAACAAACAAACATATCCCTCAAAATGGTTACACGATCGTCTCTGCTGAGCGAGATACGACAGGAATGAAAGAATCTGTATATCAAATATTCTTTTTTTAATATCAAACTATGATCATTTAAAAGACAATGCTGCTTTCAACACCAAGCAATGAAACCTATCAGCCCGAAATCAATTGCTATGAACTGGGACCATCACCTACTATAGTCCTTGAATGAATGATCATATTCAGGGCCGGAATGCCACTTATCCTAAAAGTTGTTTACACTTTCCAGGAACAGTAAGCTTTCCTTTCAAAAGTATTTCCTATAAATCAATTCCTACGAATTGTGGTAAAATAGCGTTACTGGTAAAAGGCGATTTATTTTACCGTTATTGGGACGATTACAGGGATTTATGACTATGCAATATTATTATTAATGGACTTAGTGACTATACTGCCTTCGAAGACTTTGTCACCAGAAAATCGTTAATTTTGTCATTATCATTGAGATTATGCCATATGCAATTTGTTCTCCCTCTTTTATATAAGTGAAAAAAAAAACAAGCTGGAAAGGAAAAATGACTTCATTTGTGAAATGTTAAGTAGATCTTAGATTTACCAGACCACTGAGCTGATTAGCAACTCTCCTAGGGCTGGCCCGAAGGATTTGATCATTTTACGTGGTTAGGAACCAGTTGGTCACCTAGCAACGGGACCTACAGCAGCTTATTGTGGGATCCGAACCACATTATATCGAGAAATGAATTTCTATCACCAGAAATAAATTCCACTGATTCCACGTTGGCCGAGCCGAGATTCGAACTTCGGACCATGGTAGCCGAGTGCGAAAACCACTCGTCCAACGATGAACTGACTTCATTTGTGACATCTCATAAAAATAAGAAGGGCATTTCTCTTGCAAGGGTCATAAAATTTCATGTGAAATAAATAACAGCAACTCATAACGGAAAGGAAATTCTACTGGATGAAGGGAAATTCAAACCATCCATTCTACGTAGAGGGAAAATATATGCAAAATGAACTTTTTCTTGGAACGGATCAAGTCGTTTCCCAAATGCATAAAAGTATCTCCGTTTTCATTCGGAAGTAAATTTGAATTCCTGAAGTATAGGAGAGATCCCTTTGTTAGAGAAACGAAAGCATAAAAATTAGGGGAATCAGTTTAGTCAACAACTTTTCTTCTTCCTCCTCCTCCTCCTCCTCCTCCTCTGCCTCCTCCTCCTCCTTCCAGAGTAAGAGAGTGAAGAAGGTCTCCTCCTCCTCTCTTCGTGAATGCAAACAAAGTCTTTCTGGTTAAAATTCTAAATCTGAATGAAACCCGTGGACCGTGGATTGCAGGAAGTCGGAATGCAACTTTTTTCTTCTTATTTTTTCACCAAGGCAGAGCTTTGGTAAGATGTTTAAGTCGAAGAGTCGAATTTTTATCTGTTTGTTGATTCATTATTATAATTTTCTTTTTTCATAAGTGTGATCTCTTCTCTCTGCATTCCCCTTTGCCTCCTCTTACCTCTTTCTTATGAACACCATATATTCCTTGGAAGCTAGAATTTCAAGTCAATGGTCCCAGTAGGCTTCTTCTATATGAAGAGGGTTCGTCTTCTTAATAATAATAATATCGCTATGTTCCTCCACCGCAGAATATTGTGCTCCTGTGTAATACAAAATGTATTACAAAAAAAAAATGTATTTACAATTAAGATATTATTGCTTTAGTTTCTGATAATTTCACTTATTTCCCAAGAAAATAAGAATTACAGAATTTACCAAATTACAGAATATATGTGCTCAAAATCACCGATTTGTACTGATTTGATATTTTTTTTTCCTTTTATAATGGTTTGAATAATGGTAATCCAAAATAAAGCTAGTTTTTGCACTGAAAGTATTTTGTCCCTTCAAGTCCCATTCTGGCCCACTGTGCACTGCGAGAACCTTAAGTAATGCCTACAGTGCACCGCATGATGTGCACAGACGGCACTACCCCCTTACGGAGCTTTGTAGTATTGAGAACGCGGAGATTCCGAAGAATGTGTCAGTGTTTCTACGACCATAGGTGATTATAAACGGTTTAGTCGGAATAGATAACTTGGAATGTGGATTATGAAATTATATGTCCTACTCTGGAGAACATTTCTTCTGGCTAATTATCTTTTATTTTATTTATACATTTTTTTTACTGTTACATTAAAAATCTAAGTAAATTTTCCATACTGTGTAAAAAACTTAATTCCTTTCCTATATTCATCCTAGAAAATATAAAATGAAGCAATTAGATTATTTACATTTTATAATTGAATTCAACAATTATGCTAAATCTTTAATGTCAATATATTTTATTGTATCTCATTTAACCTTTCTGTTTCATTACTCTGAAAAGACTATTTTGGAAGTTATTCGCGTCGTTTCTAGAGGCACGAGTTTTCCGAGGGGGCTAATTAATCAATTAATTATTTACTTAATTAATTAGTTGATTAATGTTTCCTCATTTCAACGAAATTACAAAGGGAACTCGTTATTCCCTCTCATTATAAGTGAGAGGCAAATCAGCGTGCAGAAAAAACTTTATCAAGCAATAGTAGAAAAAAAAAAAAACGCTAGACTTATCACATTTAACGCAGACATCATATTCTTCTGGGTGTGTGTATATTAATTTCATTGTCAGTGTTAACGGAATGGCAGCGACAAATAATATTCCGGTATGTTTGCTTAGTTAACCTCTTAGTACCGGTTAGCGCGCTCGTTCCCATTTTCTGTCATTCAATAACCCTTTAGTAACCGGTAAAGAGTCTGTGGTGCGGATAAGTGTCCGACTCTCATATTGCTACCGAGTCAATTCTTAACTCGATTCCAAGTCTTTTATTTTGGGGGTTACTTGGTAATTAAGTTCTAAATGAAGTAAGTATGCGTCTTGGCGTCGGGGGGGGGGGGGGGGGGGGCGATGGTTGTAGGTTCGTAGTCTAGTAAGGTTGACATCAAGGTCTATAGACCTTGGTTGATATATTCTTGTCTCGGTTGCGGTAATCTCACTTAGCACATTGGTCTCTTAATTTCACTCTTGCTTTATCTAGGTTGCTACTAGTAGGGTAGCCTTTTCATATCTAGGTTGCTACTAGTAGGTAGCCTTTTCTATCTAGGTTGCTACTAGTAGGTAGCTTTTTCTATCTAGGTTGCTACTAGTGGGTAGCCTTTTCTATCTAGGTTGCTACTAGTAGGTGGCGTTACGAAAAGGTTTCCGTAGGTCTTGGTATCATCACTTTCACTGCGAAGGGCTGTGAATGGTCGTGCAGGCGTAGATTAGTATACGTATATAGGAAGTAGACCCTTCTCAGACTCGTACTACAGTATGGAAGGTGACCGCAGCACCGTTTTATTAATGCACATAATTACCAACAAAAGCTCGACGAGATCCTTTTACAAAACTTATAAAATCGTCGGTATTGGCCTATACACGTGTAGACTAACGCCCGGTTTTTCTTGCATGTATATCTCCAGATGTGAATGGCTTTGAAGAACGATTTCATAGGCTATATAAAATCATACCTATTAATCATTCAGTATTATGCAATATTGGCTAAATAAATACAACAATATATGTCAGATATTTTTCACAAGAGATACACAACCTCAAACAAAAATTCAATGGTCTTTTATTCACATACGTGAATTTTGAGGATATCTGTACGATGATCACCTGATGTACGCTTTCAGTTGGACTGCTGACCCACTGTCCACTGCAGCGACACCAGTTGCATCAGTCGTCGAGAGTCGTTCAGTCGGACTGAGCGGTTTGTGGCCTCTCCCTTTGTGTATTGCCAGTTTTAAGTCAGTGCAGCGAAGAAATTAAGGCGGAGGAGTCCCTGAATAGGAAATCATTCATCGAACCACAACAGGTATTGCAAGGGATTCAGATTTGAGTTTGTAGTTTGGCGTCTGAGTGTGGCGGGCGGCCATAGTAACAGTGGGATGTTCTCCACTCACAGACGACGAGGGAAAAAATACTACAGGTGTTGGAGGTGAGAGAAAGGAAGGGAGAGAGTAACAAACGAATGCAAAGAGAGAGAGCAGAGTAACGAAAGAATGCAAAGAGCGAGAGAGAGAGTTGATGATGATCCCTCTCATAAGCATCGTGTTATAGGACTAGGCCTCGACTTTTTTTTTTTTTTTTTCCCTTTCTTTCTTTAACTTACTCAACTGAGGAAACTTCGCAATATGAAATAACATATCCTACCCTTTATAAGTCAGTGCTCATCGAAAAGTACATTTTGGAGTTTCAGTTAGGCTTAGCCTTTCCTCATTACTTGCTAGCTTCATTATCTTTACGCTGTTTGAGGTTAAATCGACTCACAGTCAAAGATAGATTCTGAATTTCCTTTACATGGATTTACAAATACATTTTTAAAAATTATGTTACACTTTTGCTGCGTTTATTACTAGAGGAGGGAAATGCATTTTTACATGTAAGCCTATGCTGATTTTTCCTTACAACAGACTTGCTCACTCATAATGTTTATCATTGTCATCAAAATAATAGACCGATGCTCGAACGATGGTTACGTAGTTTTCTAGGTTTGTTGTCAATAAATCGCTGAATGCATTAAAAACATATACGTATTTCAAAGCCTTTAGGAATTAGGTACTTTTTTTTAACATTATCAATGAAATTGATATGAGGCTATGCATTTTAGATGCTTACTTGATTAAGCTAACCTGTCGTAACTGTCACGTTGAATAAATACATTGGTAATATATCACTCTTCTTTTTAAACAAATCTTTTTGCGACATTTTATACATCGGTATGCACTTTATTTTCATGAAATACAGTCCGGCTCTTTTAATTGCAAGTTATCTAATGTTCTCTCAAGTTACCCTCCCCGACCTGTGAACAGCATAGGCCTAACGGACTTTATTCCCAAGACGTAATTTCTACCTACTTTGATATAACAGGCAATGTAAGGAAGATCGTTATTGAAACCAGTGTAAAAGAAAGACGACAAGAAGTATGCAACCTTCGGGTTCGAAAGGAGTCTTGGGAGTTGTGGCTGACTCATTCTTATATTCTTTCTTCTTCGGTTACGGCATGATGACTTTTATCACCGACAAAGGACAATTCACGAAGAAAAAGACACAATTAGAAATCGTTGTAAGTCTGTGTAGTGACTCGAGTGCGTAACATCCACTGCCAACGAAATCAGATGAGAGAAGCTCTTAATAAAATGTCAAGTTACATTCCTGCGGCCCGTCTCCTCTGGTTGTTCCTACAAGCTGCCTAATATTTATGTTGAGACTTAGTTTTCATATTTCTGTAGCACAGGTTTATCGACAGTAATTCAAAAGGAGGTCCACACGAGACCTCATACAAAGTTCCGTGCTGGCATCAGACTAGCTTGATCCTAGGCCTAGAGTTCTCCGGACCTTACCGGTAACCAGCGTTAGGAAGAGCAGGAACTGATGAGAACCAGCATTAAAACCAGGGCTTGAAGTGTCGAGGGCATCCATCAAATTTTTACAACATACAAAGCATACTTCTCTAGAATAGTTCCAGTCAGTAGAGAGATCAGAATTGTTCATGTGTAGAAAGAGGGCGCTGTACACATTTCCCACAAGAACGCACAACTAATGTTCACCCATTCTGACAGCCAACGTTTTATCACTATCACTTTGACCGATATATTTCTTAGTTCTCTACACGTTGTTTCGTAAATGCAACCCACGTTATCACATGGAGAGTTCTTTACCTAAAAGAATTTGATAATTGATGAATTCTCGCCGTGACTTTTAACATTAAACTCCTACAAAATTTTAAAGTAAATGAGAAGTCTGTCATTCAGTGGTAAAACATATATTGATATGACACACACACACACACACACACAGAGAGAGAGAGAGAGAGAGAGAGAGAAGAGAGAGAGAGAGAGAATCTGGAAACATCTTTGGGAGTTGTAAATTTTAGTTGCTTTAGGTCTAATCTTAGAAGCTGACGTTCATGAATGTATTCGGCGTCAGATATAAACTTAATTACATTCTCGTTTACAATGTTCCATTACAACTTCCAAGCAATGTCAGTGATTTGAAAAGATCGATAAGGAATAAAAACACAGCGAACTGTATTTTAAGCGTGTGCAAGTCTGGGCATACGAAACACAAGAAGATATAAATATTTTATTTTTAAGAAATTAATTAAAAAAAAATCAGGGAGGAAAGCGTATTATAACAGAGGTGTGACTATGACGTCACGAGATACTGCTTCTCATGGCATGGGGTGAAGTGGAAAACCCGAGACATAATTATGAGGTACGCATGAGCTGGAAATTTCTTCGACGCCAGTGTGACCGCGGGAACTGATGTGTGATTGTTGTTGACTATCTGTGGTACATGTAAACGCCTATAACGCCGTTATTTCCCACTGTTTTGCCGACTTTTTCATATTTTGTAGCAATGGCGTTACATTAGTGTTTTGAAAGTGGCAAGATGTGTTAGAGTGCTGTTTTATAAGGGTAAGAGCCCGGCAAAAGATAGTGAGCACTGGAGAAACAAACATATACTAAGGGCTTTATGCTTCATCACAGGTGTTGTTCATCGTACCTTACTGAAGTGCAAAGCATAATTTTACCGCATAGAAAGATAGATGGGCTATTTCTGTCTATGGAGAGTGAAAGTGACTCAGATAGTGATGATACCAGTGACGACTGTACGGCCGAAATTTAAAGTGTTGATCGCAGCGTGGTAGAGAATGGAAAGCCTGCCTCCCTCCACGCAACGCTTCTCATAGATTCCCATAAAATATAGAGAGGTGAGATTGTACACCTTATAGCGCACTGCCTGGCGCCATTGTTATGCAATATTTCTTATGCAATAATTCTAGTGTAAACTATAGCACAAACCCATACAATCTTAAGAGAAGCCCAGTACTCTTTAAACGTGTTTTCTCTGATCTCTGCCAAGACTGTCAAATGATTTATACACCATTTACTATACACAATATGTACTGTATGCAGAATTAAAAATATTAAATTTTGGTGTACATTTCTTCTACGGTTAAGCCATAAAGTTTTGTAGATATGGCAACTCCATTATGGTTATTTTCTCAGCAGTCTTTAATGAATGGCAAATTATCTTTGCAGCATTTACCAATGACAATGTGTACTACATGTAGAAATAGAAATTTTAATTTTGTCTGCTGCACTAGTTTATCGACGTTATGTGCATTTCTTTCCACCATAAATTCAGTCCTGTTTTACTCTAGAAGCAGAACTAATTATCGTTCAAATTCAGCAGAGTCCTCTCCATACCAGGTTTGAGAACTTATTGATAACATGTACTAAATAGGGTAAAATACCGAATGGCCACCTGACGGCCACCTCTACCGTAGCACGACCACCGTCACGGAAATCGGAAATTGCGCCATTAATTTGTGACTTGAGAGAAAACACTTACTTCGAGAGGAAATTAGAGGTCTTGAGGTATTGCTTCGACGGACGCTGCTCTTGATAATGCCTATCCTGGGTAACAGGTTTTGTTAAAGTACTTTTTTCGGGAAGGAGGTCACGCTAAGGTAGAGGCCGGTCATTCAGTATTTTACCCTAGCACTGCCATAGCATTTCAATAACACTTAAAACTGCAGCAGGCCTGGGTCTATGCCTCATGATACTAGCCTCTGCACATTGTTGTAGTGCAAGTAGTAGGAAACATAGTCAGGCATAACCATGGTTGATGGAATGATGGTAAACCCTACAAGCCAGTGACTTTTCTGGTAGTTTCAGCACGCGGAACCACTTTTATTGTATACAATTCGTTATTTGGAATAATATTTTACGAGGCTGATAAACAACACCCTTGCTTTAATAAAAAGCTTATTACAGCATTCGTTGCGTATTTATTAGATATAAAAACAGGAGTGAAGTTGACTGCGATCTGACCCACGTTTACTTGAGGTTATTTCAACAGTCATAAAGATTCTCATGAATGAAAACAGCTCTCTTATTTGTGAAATGTGATTCCCTGTTCTTTTGTTAACTTATTCCTGTAATTGACACATTTGATGACCAGAAGTGGCTTTTTTTGCCGTTGGTCTTCGCAGTTGATACCGATACCATCTCTGACAGTTATCGCATAACAATGGCTCCTTGCGTGCACGGGATCGTCGCCTGTCTGTCCAATCTCTTTTCTCTATTTCAATGCTCCTTCCCCTTCTGTTGGTGCTAAAAGAAGATGAATGATGGTCAACGGATCTTAAGCCCCTGTATTGCATGAGCATACAGATGTTTCTCGGCTGAAAGTGCCAGTGCCAACGAGTGCCTTTGGTGTCCTCCAGCTATTTTTCACGTTATTTGATGGGACGCCGCTGCCGTATTAACTTCGTAAGAACGGCAATGCTTTTTCGTGCTGGATGGAAGCGGAGAGTTAGCTAATAACTAACTTGAAAGAAGGGCACGGATAAGGAAGAGCATGCTGAAAAAAAAGGGCGAAGTGGGGTGGAGTTACTCATGCGGTAACGAAGGCAGTACAACGACCTGGTACCATTGGGGAATACAGACAGTAAATGATGGCAGCTGACCACTTCGACCAGATGATCAAGTACTACAGCTTCATGCCGGTGAAGGAGGGGAGTGGTCAATGAAAGCTGATGTATTTGCTGCAAATTGCTGTGCAAAATGCAAACATTTTGTGTCTCAGATTTACCACAGGCCAAAATAAACCGAATCCCTGGCAAATACCAGTTTGATGGAATTCAGTCCAGATGAGTGGCCTGCGTTTTCTGCACGAGGTGTTGCAAGTGCACCAGACGATCCTGCCCCTGCACCTGCTTATGCTGCTATGTCCTACTACATCAACTGACGTCTCTTCTCCTGCTACTACCACTTCTGACGATGCTGCTGCTGCTGCTGTTGCTATGCCTTCGGTACTTGCAGCAAGACTCCATAACGGAAGTCAAGAAGACTTTAGGAAGCGGAGGAAGGAAGAGTTGCCCTGTTTGCTCTAAGAGGGGCATTCGAAAGAACACCACGTGTCATTCATTGTTCCTCGGGCAAAATATTATTCCTCTGCGTCAAGACCCCATGCTTCCGTGATTACCTGGAAGAGGAACTACTAACACTCGTCCACCACAACAGTTACTGTGATACCTCCCCCGAGGTTCCAGAGGGAGGCAGCAGCAGGAAAAGTCAGGAATTCCTCTCCTACTCACCTCTTTCCTCCTCCTCCCTCCTCGCCTCTCCCTCCTCCTCCTCCTCCTCCTCCTCCTCCTCCTCCTCCTCCTCCTCCTCCTCCTCCTCCTCCTCCTAGTCATACGAGGAGAACGGCAAGGTTTTCGATTATTGAGGAGAAGATATTAGCAAAATGAGAAGACAAGGACTATTGGTGAGTACACCAGATAACATTTCAACTATGTATGTTTACGTATGTATTTTTATGTATTTTGATACTTTGCATTATTTTATGGCATTTTTGTGTGATTTATGTATGTTTTCCTATTTCCTTGTGCCTGTGTAAATCATGTTTTTTTAGTGAACACGTTTAGATAGTTATGAACACATCTGATCATTCATTAGAATTTCAGAAGTATTACGGATTATGAGCATAATCAGTTATTATTAGTATTTTTGCAAAATTCTAAACGGACAGAACTTATGACATCGTTACAATAGGTAAAAGTTCACGCTGGCTGCTCACGCGAATAAGTTTAATTCTAATTAGGGTGGGACTGTTATAGTTAACAACATTTAGGGATTAATTATATATATATTATTATATCATCATTAGGGGCGAATCAACATTGAGTTTTCTCATTAAGCAAATACAAATCAGATATCCCAGTTTAAACTAGTCTTGTATGATTTTAGATGCAAGAAACTTTCCAAATTTCCCTGATTCGTCAGTCCTCCCTGGCTACTCACGCGAGTTTGTTTGTTTGGTATTTTTCTTTGTGGTGTACCTCTCGGCAAGGAAAGTTTAAGATACAGATTTTTTTAAATCTTCGGACATATATTGTTCAATAATGCCACACCTGGCAACTCTTGAAAGGGGGCGGAGCTTTAAAATCATAGCGTTTGTTGCTTTCTAGATTTCCATCAACTTTACACCATAAAGATTCTGTGAGGTCCTATAATCATTTATAATTGAATGTAGAAACAGAAACAGGCGCTATATTATTCGTTATGTTGGTTTGGTAATGCAAGTTCGGGGTAGAATATCGATCATCCTTTTTTAAAACCTACTGTGAAACATTATTTATAAGTAATGTTTGACACTAAACTGACGTAAAATTCATACGTAATTTAAGACGGATCTTAAACAGTGAGAGAAAGGGTTTTAAAATTTGGGCAGTACTTGTGGAAATCGTGAGGAACAATACAGTGAAGAATGAAATATTATGACGATAGAGAGAGAGCGCGCCAGCATAGGCCTATCGATAGAGATACTTAATTCATTATATTTACTTAGAGAGATTAAGTGATAATATTTTTTCAAATGTTTCAAAAGTGGGGAGAGAGAGAGAGAGAGAGAGAGAGAGAGAGAGAGAGAGAGAGAGAGAGAGAAACTTGGAAGAGAGGAAGAGAGAGAGAACTCGCACGCAACCATAGGCCTGTCTATAGAGATACTTAATTCATTATATTTACTTTGAGAGATTGAGTGATAATATTTTTTCAAATATGCTTAAAAGTGGAGAGGAGCAAAATTCTTGCTCATGTGAGAGCTTAGGCCTATTTATAACTACTTAATTTCATTATCTTTTCTTTGAGAGAGAGAGAGAGAGAGAGAGAGAGAGAGAGAGAGTTTTGAGAGAGAGAGAGAGAGAATTATAGTATGGTGACGGACTTTGTGACAGGGGAAAGGCAGAAGAAAATATAATGAATTAAGTATCTCTATCGATAGACCTATGTTTGCACGATATGATATGACTGACAAGATCGTGCTGCACTATGTTAGATAAAATTTGAAGGATCATAATATTCAAGTTAATTCTCTAAGGAATTCATACCCTAATCTTGATTACATTCGACAGTTGCCGTAGCATTCAAAGATTGTAAAAAGACGGAAAATTTTAGACACAGGGTGCTGTCATTCTTGCTCTCTTGATATAGTCTTTACTTTTGAAAATCGGGTTTCATCCACAAATTCACGAAAAAAGCCGTGTTAAGCAAAAATATTTATTACCACAAATAACTCGATATGTATTGCACAGGCAATTAAAGTTTTATATCGTGGGAGATCTTTCCGCCTCGCGGCAAAGAAAATGCAGTCGTGCAGGGCTGTAGGCTACTACGACTGCTTTGTAATGGGAGCATATAGCCAGAAAATCTTTGAGCTGACATGCTACTTTAACCTTGATTAAGATTTATGTTTAAAGACAGTAGCTTTGTAAACAGCAACTAGCATTCGATCCATGTCAACGTCAAAGTAATCAAAGTGTGAAATCCGTTACGTTAGCCAGTATCAAGTGACTTGCGCTTTCCCGGTCGAAGTTCTAGGGCTCTTACTCACATCATAGAAAACGCTCTTGAGGATGCAACTAGATTTGCTCAACCTACCTTAGCCGTCGCAACATTGAGTGCCATTGACGTCAGCTAACTTTAATCGTTTTTGGAATACAAACATAAGTTTGTAGAAACTAAAATAATTGCATTCACCACTTACGATGATGCAATATATCCCCGTTCATGAAGCAAAACGAGTAAATATTGTCGTCGTGATACATAGTACTAAAATCAGAAATTCACATTCTATCTACCAGATCTCTATGAACGAATCCATCTGAGAAATTCCAATTACTTCGACATATATCATGTTTTTAAGTATCTGAACGGTTTTTGTTTTGCAGTTTTAACATATATGATATAATTTGCAGTATATTTTCATATTCTAGAGTAAATTTAGCGACATTGTGTCGTTTTCAGTAAAAACAAATGGGAAATTGGATGAACGAAGCTAATGAAAACTGTATCTTCAGTTTTCTTGTGGAGTATATATAATGTGTGTGTTATTATTATATTAACATATATGTATATATATATATATATATATATATATATATTATATATATATATATATATATATACATATATGTATATATATAAATATATACTAAAAATTATATGTATATATATGCATATATGTATTTCTAACACATCACCGTGACATTTTGTGTACCAACATCAAGCTACAAATGTCGTTTTAATATCCAGTTCGCGTTACTTTGGGAATATCACTGAAGGGGAATTAGTATAAGTGATAAATGATATGGTACCCAAGTGACTCAAAAACTTCTTGGATACTGTCGGGAGGTCGGGTTGCTTCCTAGGTACCAAATCATTTATCAGTTATAATTCCCCTTCGGGATATTCCTGCAGTAGTGCGAATCATATATTAAACATTTGTGGGTTAACGTATGTATATACGTATATATATATATATATATATATATATAATATATATATATATATATATATATAATATATATATATATATATATATATATATAAAGTACAAATTGCTTGCTTTGAAAAAATATTGACTTCAGCGATTTGTAATTCCCAGGCTGTCTTAAGAGGTGATGGCACACGTTTTCGGTAGCATTGATCAGTCCTCCAAGTCAGGAAGAACAGCTGCAATCTCTAAAGAACAGATCAAAGGCTCATTGATAAAGGAAGCAGTTCCTGTAATTGTTGCTTCCATGCGAGGTGGCCATCGCTGCCTGGCTGCTAACAGAAGCAACGCAAGTTCGCCAAAATTTCTCTCGGGAGAAGAGTAGGCTCAGATTCCAATACGAAAACTTCATCTGTTCCTGCCATGGACCTCATGAAAATAGAAGACAATGAAAGGACTGGGAATGGAGAAGGTTCTTCCCGGACGTTAATCTCTAAGCACCAGAAAAAACATCTGCCTGATGTCGCCAGGGATTCAAGTTGCAAATATCTCTGCGCTCACATCATATCACACCGATGTAAGGGCAAGATGAAAAAAAAAAGTAAACGTGCCACAGGAATCATTCTCTTCTGTAACTTCTTGCATGATGTTGCTCACAGACCGTTATTTGTATCAGGGATTCATTCTGTTAACACTGCTATAGATGTGAGTGTACTCGTTCAAGTGAGGCTATACATTTGTAACTTGTGTCTCCTTATTTCTTATTGTCAAAATGGATGGCCTCTGTGCCGGTTGTCAAAACTGTTCTTAAGACTGTTTAAGACCATTGTTTTAAAATATTCTTGGATTGAAAGGGTGAAGGAAATGTGTTTGTTATTTGCATGATTCCTAGGAAATCTGGTTATTTTTGCTTTATGAAGGTTTTTGTAGCATGTAAGCGTACAATTTTATTTGCAGAAAATGTCACCTACTAGTTAATATTATGGGATACCCAGAGCACCATTAATATGTAACATACTTTTGTAACCATCTACCTTACCTAAGCAAATATATGACCAAAAAATTTTATGCCCCTTCATCATTTTGTGCTAGGTGATTGTAAATGCATACCACGTAAACATTTGTTGGTGATCGTCGGGAGGATGTTAGTTCTGTTATTTTCTAATCCTTCCATCCTTTCACAGAGAAGGACGTAGTGTGATCCAAAGTTATTCACCAATACAAAACGAAGACTGAAAATTGTCTATAGGTACAGACCTTCGGTGATTTCGTTGTACATGACTTAATGTTTAATCGGCTCAAAACCGTTTCCACCTCATTAATTAGTACAAAAACACTTATTTCGAATGAGTTTATTTTTTGTCACACGCTAATAATTTTTTTGCTTCTTGAAGACGTGATTATGTGTATGTGCGATGAGATTTGACTTGTGTATAAATTTAAAGTATCTTTTCAGTTATGTATTTTCATTTTGAATGCATCTGAAACCTTCTTAAATTTCAGATACCTGGGCCTTAAATGGATACGAAATTTTGGGAAGAAAAAACAAAACATTTTTTATTTATGGTTTAGTAAAACCTATTGTTAAACTGGATTTTCCTGTGTAAACACAATATTAGCGTATTCACAAAGTGTGAAAGTTCTGACTACCCTTGTAAGCATCATAGAATCATAGAAAGTTGAACTTATTCAATGTTGAAAACGTTTATCTTAGTTATTTAATATTGCATTGAAATTTTATAGGACTCGGATATGAAACATTCAGATCTTCAGGTTTTAGAAAATAAATTATTTCTTTGGGAGGGATTTTCAGTGTGTTTTGCACCAAAACATTTTTTTGTACTATTTGGTAATTTTGTTTGTTGGATAAATGTAAGTAACTTGTTTTAAACCTAATTTTGTCAAAAATGGCTTTTTGTAGCTTTACGATACTGAAAATACATTGTTCATTTCATATACTGTAGTGCCAGCTAATGAGTAATAGATTAATTATTTTAAAGGTATCGAAATAAACAAATTCATAAAGTAGCCTAATGTGATTTCACCAACATGAATGTCCCTCTCAGAAAGGACAGAATAAGTAAAGAGAGAAGGAGAATCAGTAATAATAAAAAGGCCGGTGAGAAGAAGCATATATGAAAAGTATTGTAAATCATGAATATGGTATATACGCTCTTGAATGTAGTAGCATTACAGTTTAAGATCCAGAGATAATGATCATATTTTGCCGACGGAGCAAACCTTATGGGCTCACATTCTTAACAGGAGAGTGTAGGAAGGAGGTATTGCATATTAAGCGAAAATGGCCTTATATACAAGTAGAATGGCTTCTTTTATATTTATTATATAAAAAACGACACTCTGTTCACGTTATCTTGGATGGGAGAGCCAACAGCAGTTTCTGCTTTTAATGAACCATCGAAGTTGACCAGTTAAGAAAGTGATCTTCAATATAAGTTACTTATTCCATACTCAATTGCTCAGTTTATACGACAATTGGACTATTAGAAGCTCTGAAGGGCAGAGACTCATGTTTCTCTGCTAAATTTACTCCTTGAAGTCTTTCTTGTCCCCCGTGGAGGGGCAGTCATCCTTTTGATGAGTTGGTCATTTCAGTTTCACAAATATATCTTCTTTACAACTTTGCACTTGAATTGGCATTTGATATGCTCCGGAAAAAAGGCCGTGGCTTCATTAGTGCAATTATGTTAATCACTGGAATGCCAGTCCCTGGTCATACAATTTCTTGCTTGTTTAATAATATTAATAATTTGTCCCAGTTCTTACGTCTGCCTAAATCGTTCCTCATAATAGTATATATTATATATTAAAATATTAATATAATATATAATATATTATCATAATATATGATATATCATATATATATATATATATATATATATACATATATATATATAATATATATATATGTGTGTGTGTGTTTAAAGAATGACCTCAAAGATATAATTACTGACTTAAATAAAAATCAGTTGCCTTAGAGTTATTAAATTTTGTTGTAATGTATGTCTGTCATGTATTGTTGAATATGGTTTTGTTTACCAAATTCCGAATAGCTGTCACCTATAATCCTTTAATTGTCTGGAAATTGTATCTGAGATGATTGTCTTAAACCTTTAATTGCACCCAGTGTTTATGCTTGTTGGGAAGGTTTCTTATCTTCCAGGTGTGTCGGATTCTAGTATTAATCCCTTTCTGTCAGTTATACGAACTTTCTTGTATTGTCTTTTCTCGTATTTATGTCAGTATCTGCTCAGTAAAGGACTTTTAAAGTCGAAAGATCTTGCAGACCTCCTTCGTTTATTTTGCCTTCGTGGCATTTATCTTTATTTATGGATTTATCACGTTCCTAACTTTCGTGATTCAGTTATACACACACACACACACACACACACATATATATATATTAGATATATATATATATATATATATAATATATATATATATATATATTATATAAGATAAAGATATATACATAAAATATATATATATATATATATATATATATATAGATATATATATATATATATATATATATTATATACATACATATATATATATATGTACAACGTGTGATTGTATATGTCATAAATTCTGGCAGATGAAACCTACGGAGTGGAGTTTGCTCTGCAAAAACAGACAAATACAGGAATTTATATTTCCAGAGTTCTCAAACCTGTTCCTGTATTGTTTGCTCGACAAGCACTTTTGGAAAATGGAGGCGTGTTCCATTTTCCTTTCATATTTCGGTAAACATTGCGAAAAATAAGAGGAAAAATATAAATATTGAAGCGTAGTTGAAAATATCGTCAAAAAGGAAAATACTAAAAGTAAAATGTTAAGAATCACAATAAATTAGAGTCGGTTTCCGCAGATATTTTCAAGGGAAGAGAAGGAGAACTTTGTTTATCAGGAAAAAATAATTGTTGTTTCAAGGATTTTTTTCTTTTGGTTGGGTGGAGAGAAACAATGAATTTGGTGGCGGAGGAGGAAGGCGACCCAGCAGAAGACTTGGGAAAGATAAGGGAGTGAAATACTGGGTCTCACCCAAAAGAGTACTTTAAGAAGCCCCACCACTCACGAGCGAGAAGGTTACGAAAAAATCCAAACATATGTAACAACGAACTTTAGTAGATTGGAGTCTTCGGAGCTGTTGACTGATGGGCCTCGTGAAATGAGGGAGATTATAGCCATCAGTTAAAGTGAAAAGTAGGAGATGAATTCCGCAGTTTGGAGGGAGAAGAAAGGGACGTGCCATAATCTGTTGACCCCGAATTTCCCGAAACCTCGAAAGAGCAGTTTATAGTCCTCGCGCCCAATCCATTCTATATGTTTAGAGACCAGTGGGCAACAGATTCTCTCTCTCTCTCTCTGAGGTCTTTTAAAGAGGAAGCCTCTCTCCCCCCTGCAGTAATCAACCAATCACAGGTATATAATATATATATATATATATATATATATATATATATATATATATATATATATATATATATATATATATATATATATATATATATATTGTTACAAACCTCTGGGGTTCTAGTACAGGTTCTTAGGTACTTTATTTTGCTAGGATCGTAGACAGTATATGCAACCCATGTTCAAGGAAAGCGACCACAAAAACACTCCAGAAAAACTTAACAGGATTTATTACAAAATGGAAATATACAACTTAAATCAGCCTTGGCGGGGTTTAAGTAAAATACTACATCAAAACAGCTTTAAGCAAGAGGACTAAATCCAGGTCCTCAACGAGCCACAAGACACCCTACAGCTAAACATCTAAACCCTACTAGAAATTCAGAGGAGAACAAATGTTTCATAAATCAGTGAGGATCCAAATATATGCCGGCCAAAACTATCCTAAATAACAAAAGGCTGAAGGAAAGTGGAAGATATCAAAACAAGAAAAACCTTAAATTTACCTACCTAGCCATATAAAACTAAAGATATGGAATACTATCCACCAATAAGTAATAAACAATAATGACAACAATAACTTATAATATAAACAAGTAAAAAACTATGACAAAATATATGTATATATATATAACATATGTACTGCACGTACACTGACAGTTCTAATCCTTACGTCGGGGATGAACAACTGAAGACGGGTCGAACTAGGAGACCATAGCGAACACTCAAACTGCTACTAAAGGGATGGACACGATCGCCAGGACAAAAGGGGTATAAGGCTTCCTCGAAGGAAATAACAGCTATACTGTCTTACCTGGCGATTGCCTCCCTACGTATCTCCTCACGAGCCAGCGCTCACACACATCCCCGAAGAAAAGCAGAAGGACGAAGCCAGAAGTGGCAGGTGAATCCGTAATTAGTTCCGGGATCCAGCGACGGTACCAATTTCCCGTGGGCTCCTCCGACGGGAATAAGGGGTAATACTTGAAGTCGCAAATATCATACCGTTCTGCGGAACCCGTAAAGCGGACACTTGGTCGCAAGTGAACCAAGAGCCGTGATCTACAGCACCAGAGTCGCAGGTGACTAAGGCACCTACGAACGGTCGTGAGGAAAGTTCCAACAGCGCCGTTTCCAAAATACACTGCCAAAAGGTAGTCCTCCAATAATCCAAAAAAGCTGCTCAAGGGGATGGTCTGACAAGGAGCGTTTCCAAAGCCCGAACTTCCGCGGTCAGACTATCAACGTTCACAATACAGCTACGAACCATCCACCGTAGCTCAAAAACAAATCACAAAACAATCGTTAGAACGATAGTTCACAGAAATAAACAAGGGAGGAGGAGGCGCTCAATAACACAAAAACTCTTACATTAACTAACAAGCATTTGGCTGCTTAAGCAAAAGAAACTTAAAAAGAAACAAGGCTGATTTAACTTGATAAATAAAAACAAAAACTACGTTAATGTAATATATATATATATATATATATATATATATATATATATATATATATATATAT
>NC_087207.1:95096924-95129424 GCF_015104395.2 Macrobrachium nipponense | reverse complement strand
GGAAGATATAAAGAGCCGTTGTGCCATACATACCCAGAAGGACGCAACAGACCAAAGCCGTGACTGGCTACAAACGACCCATCCTCGAATCCAGATGATTTACCCATTTCGTTTCTGCTTTCGTTCCAGTATTCCGTAGGTGGTATTGCCGTCAGTACACCTCATGCGGTGCACTGCAGGTATTACTCAAATTTCTTTACAGCGTTCCTTTGGCCCTTAAGCTAGGTACACACTATGCCATCACTTATCAGCCATGTGATGCAGTAGTGGTGTTGAAAAAAATTAATAGCGGCCAAACTATACTGCAACACTGCTCACTTGTTTTCGCGCGCGAGCTGCTCAGTTGTAGTTCAGCTTTCATCAAGCCAGGATGCCTGCCGATGATGTACTTTGCTAGGAGACTCTACTGTGGAGTATAGTTGCTCTGTGCTGCAAAAAAGAAACTTTTGAGGAAGAAACGAGAACCTTGTGGTGTAAGCAATGGCTTTCTCGGCGACGTCTCTAGGGAAGCTTCAATGAAATAAAATTTTGGAACTACAAGTCGAAAATCCAGCAGACTGAAAATTACGCAAGAATGCCAATCCCTGCATTTTATAAATTGTTGGAAAAAATGAACCATATATTTGTAAGCAGGACACCAGCTTTCGGGACGGGGGCAGAATCATACACCAGAAGCTCGTTCTTCCTTGCTAGCACCTGGAAGATCGTATGCAAGCCTCCAATAATCAACCAGGATTTCAAAACAGCCTCGGTCCAATCATCCCCGAAAGCTGTGAAGCCATCTATAATGTCCTTAGGGAGGATTATTTGAAAGTAAGGTTCAATATAGGTACAAAGTACGCTAATATTTTCTTATTACAGGAAACGCAGTTCATCAAAACACCATAACTTCGGGCTCCAGACTTCTGTGATGCTTTGATTGCAGACATTTCCCTGTAGAATTGTGTCTTCAGAGTGTGCAGCTTTTTAGTAATGTCTTCATTCCGCAATGTATAGTTTACAAAACTCAATAACTCTGATTTTATGGTTTCCAAGCTTGCACTCCTGATGTTTCTCATCTGGTAATGCTTGCGTTTGATGTTCCAAACAGATGGATGTTCCTTTAGTAATTTAATAAAAGTAGTGTTAGTCCTTGTCCTCTCAAAGGGTTTTGGCGGGTGGTGGTGAGCCGGACATCCTTCCCCTCTGAACGTTGGTGCAACACTAAGCTGCGCAATGAAATGGCTCGGGCCCAACAACCCGTTGGTGATGCAGCCTCGTGTTGAAAAAGCCGTTTTTCAACGCATCCATCTAACACTGCGAGCATCATGATGCATAGGTGTGTATGGGGCTTTAGCTGCCACCTCTTTCATTCCTTTTAATCCTACCTCCGTTCATGATCTCTTTCTTCCATCTTGCTCTCCACCCTCTCCTAACAATGTTGTTTCACTGTGCAACTGCTTTGAGGTTTTCTCCTGTTGCACATTGCAAACCTTTTTACTGTGAATTTGTCTCAGCGCTGAATGACCTCAGAGGTCCCAGAGCTTCGCCTTTGACCTAAATTCTGCACTCTATTCTATTCGTTCCAGTAAATCGTAGAAAACACCTTTATGGCTGCAAATTCAAAAGCCGCTTTATGTGGAATTAGCGCTGATTCATCGCTAATTCCGGAAACAAAATCAACTCATTTTGTTTCGGAGGTTTGCCGACAATGGATCAGTTTCGGGTTTATGGTGGGTTGGTCGTTTTGGATGAAGCCGGGATTAGGTCAGAACGTGCATTTGCCCAAAGTATTAAATGGTCAAGTATTAAATGGAATAAGATGCTTGGTGTGGTCCTTTGGACTCTACCCACTTTGCCAGGGACTGATTCGAGGATATAGAGCAAAGGTTGTTCCGTAAATCGAATTCATCCATATTGTTTGACAGTAATGAAATCCACGAAAGAAATCACCGATAGAATCGATACGAAACGAAGCGATAAATAAAAGTACCTATTCTTAATGAAATTGTGAATTCTTGAAGCAGAAACTTCAGCACTTATAATGAAGATCGAGGGAGAAAGTTTAACATTCGGCTTGAATATTTTTGTTCTTGAGAAGCTAATGAAATTTCATATCCTGATGTCGACCTGGAAAATTGGAGGCAAAAAATGGGTCCTTGTAAACCTGTGATTGCTGTGAAGGAGAGAGATCGTCTAGTTTCGTCTTTTGTCGCATCTTTATGACTATCCAACGGTAAATGTTAAAAAGTGGGAACCAACAGCGTAGGAAAAGAAGGCAATTAACAAATATAAATCGAAATTTTATAAATGTGCCCTTAAGGGAACGAACACAACCATTACCGATTCAAGGAATTGCCTTCTAAGTTGACGTATTCATATAGCTGTTAAACGAAAGCTGAAACTTTACCTTAAAACATCACCTATGTATCATACCAAGTAGTCAGGATCGTATCCTGTCAGGGGAATATTCACTTTAATACCATTGATGGGCATTTATGGCTTTACTTTTGTGAATATATATATATATATATATATATATATATATATATATATATATATATATATATATATATATATATATATATATATATATATTATATATATATATATATATTTATATATATATATATATACCGCTATTAGCTTAATGATAAATATTGCCAAGACCAGGAAGACATTATTATACGAGCTTTCGATGTATAAACCTCATCAATAGGCAGAAAACTTTACAAGGATGAAATCAATTAAAATTTTAATCGTAGAAATGAAGGGTGACAATCAGTTAAATAAAGAAAGAATAAATATTTTACGTAATCTTATGAACGATGATGGTATAGTTATTACAAAGCCAGATAAAGGTAGGGGTGTTGTATTGATGAATAGGTCTGATTATTTAGATAAAATGAATGAAATTCTCTCTGACAATACAAAATTTTGGATGTTGAATGGAGATATTGCGAGTCACATTTTGAAATTATTAGACAAATTAGATAGGATATTAAGAAGTTTGAGAGATGAGATTGGGGAAGTTACATATACGGTAATTTATTTACTTCAGGTCTCAAAGCCCGGTTATATGCATGGTCTGCCTAAGGTTCATAAAATAAGAATCCATTGAGACCCATTTATATCCTCAATTGGTACTTTCAGCTATTATCTGTCAAAGTTTTAGTTCCAGTTTCAAAAAGTTCTAGTTTTGAAACCTCTAACTTTTGAGCGAGTTTAACGTCTCAAATTCTTCCAAGTTTGCCAAAGAATTGGTCTTTCGATTTTAACCAAGATGTTGTAATGGCTAGTTTTGATGTAAACTCTTTTCACAAATATCCCATTAAAAGAAACAACTGACATTCTTAATATATGTGAAAACCACAAATCAACTTTTGGACTTAATAAATAGACTTGCGAAAATTATTGCAATTGGTCCTACTGGCGGATGGCATTTTTACTTTTGATGGTAAATTGTATAATCAAATAGATGGAGGTAGTACCTATGGGAAATTCCCTTGGACCTGTTTATGCAGATTGCTTCATGGATTATTGTGAAAAGATTTGGATGTCTGAATGCCCTAGTGCTTTCAAACCCTTGTATTATCGTAGGTATATGGATGACACTTTCTTTGTGTTAAAGGAACGTTCACACGTGGATTTATTTTTTTAATATTTTAATTCTCGTCACCCTAATATTTCTTTTATTTGTGAGACAGAACAGGATAATAAGTTGTCATATTTAGATGTTCAGGTACACAGAAATAGAGGTAAATTTGAGACCTCTGTTTGATAAAAGTACTTTTACTGGGCTTGGGATTGAATTATCTCAGTTTTTCACCAAAGTTCTATAAACTTAAATCAATACGTATTATGATAAATAGAGCTTACAATGTATGTTTTTTTTTTTTTTTTTTTTATTTCATCAAGACATGGTATTTCTCCTGAATTATTTTTCCGAAAATTCATATCCCATATTCGTTTTTTACAAAGTTCTGAAAAATTTTATATATGAGAAATTTTGTCCCAGGCCGGTGTACAGTACTGCTAGTAAAGATGTCAAGTACATTAAATTGCCTTTCCTGGTCATAGTAGCTACTTGGGTCCGAAAAAAATTACAAGAAATACTTAGGCAATGTTTCCTTGATTTAGTTTCATGTTTGTTTTTACTAACTCCTTTTTACTATAGGATCAACGTTTAAGGGAGAATCCTGCTCTTCCTGTGGACCTTAATTCGTGTGTCGTTTACTTGTTTACCTGTTCGCAGTGTGGTCTGCGATACGTGGGGTCCAGTTCCCGCTGACTTAGACACAGAATTTTGGAACACAGAGGTCTTTTTCTGTTAGAACTATGGTTTCCTCTTTCTAAATCACCTTTTTCTGCTTAAGGGAACACAGTTTTAGCACTGACCTGGAATTTAGAGTACTGTCTTTTTTTTTTTCAAATAGACTGGACCTTTTAATTTCAGAGTCGTGGCTATTAGGAGGATGAAACCGGAATTGAACAACAACTCGTCCGGTATTCAACTAGCTATTGTGTGATTTCATAGAAGGTACACAAGTGGGTCGTTAGCTATTTTACTTTGGGTGTGGGGTAGTTTGTTTACATTTCACCGAATTTTTTTTTATGTTTTGCGTGTTTAGTTTTCAACATTTATTTTATTATTTTCGTAATTTTATTTTTGTTACCGTAATTTTGTGATTAACTTTTTGGTTTGTAATTACCGTTCGTTTTATGTTTTTGAAGATTTTTAGTAAGAATTAATTTTATTGTAATTTACTGATTTTCAATCATTGTCAATTTTTCAGCCTGATGATGAGGATATACCTCGAAAGCTCGTATAATAAAAAATGTTCTTTCTGTTCTTGGCCATATTATTTCATTAAGCTAAGATTTCTAAGTAGACGCCCAATTACAGACTATATATACTAGTGATATATATATATATATATATATATATATATATATATATATATATATATATATATATATATATATATATATATATATATATAATGTATGTATGTAATATACGTATATACTATAATCAATCAGTTGAAGTGACATTGTATATAAATAAGGAGCCAACCATACATTGGACAGTCACACACACACACACACACACACACACACACACACACACACACACGCACACACGTCTGATTCAAAACCTGTCTGGAAGGCCTCACATTTATATTCGACACGAACCTGCGTTTTAGCTTTCGTGAAACAATGATATTAGACCTGACAGGATACATTAACTTACATCAGACTCCAACCCACTGAGTATTATCCGGGAATTAATACTCAGCAAAAAATTGTAGGGTATAAATTAGTAAACATAAGTCTCTCTCTCTCTCTCTCTCTCTCTCTCTCTCCTCTCTCTCTCTCTATCTCTTCTCTCTCTCTGTAAGCAGAACCTCATTCTTTTTTCCATTCTTCCGGTAGTTATGTTCGTTCCAAAATAAGAAATTGCTTTACCTGCCCCAGGAACTGCGATTCTGAAGACCGATTGCCTGTGGGTGTCAGCGCTGCCCTTTCTGAATTTTCTATGCGGTTCTTTGGTCGAAAATTTGCGCTCATTACGTTCTTATGACAGGGATATATATATATATATATATATATATATATATATATATATATATATATATATATATATATATATATACCTACTAAAATCACACGCATATTATACCCTCACACACATGCACGCACATGCACACATACAGTAGGTCTTAGTGCTAATGGTACAGTGATTGCCACTACACACACACACACACACACACACACACACAAAATACACACACACACATATATATATATATATATACATGCATACTCGTTGACATGTGTAATGGATTTTCATATAAAGGAAAAAATCAATATTAATGCAAAATAAACAGATCTGCACCTTCATGTCTGTCTATGTGTGTATGTGTATGTATATATGTATATATATATATATAATAGATATATATATATATATAATATATATATCTATATATATATATATATTGTATGTATATATGTATATATATATATATATATATATAAATATATATATATACATATATATATATATATATACATATATACATACACATACACACATAGACAGACATGAAGGTGCAGATATTTTATTTTGCAATATTGATTTTCTTTTATATGAAAAAATCCATTACACATGTCAACGACTATGCCGTATATTATATATATATATATGTGTGTGGGTGTGTATTTTGTGTGTGTGTGTGTGTGTGTGTGTGTGTGTGTAGTGGCAATCACTGTACCATTAGCACTAATGACTACTGTGTATGTGTGCATGTGTGCGTGCATGTGTGTGAGGGTATAATATGCGTGTGATATTTTTAGTAGGTGCACATGTGGGTTAACTAGTGTTTAGCTTTCATTTTCACGTTACCTGACTCTTTGCTAAGTACCGAAGCCTATTTACTTCCCTTCCTAATACAATACGAGGGAGGATGGAGACCCATTAAAATGCACCGGAGTTGATCTTTACACAATTGGTTTCTGGCAGGACTTCCTTATTTGCGAAGCCATTAATTATTTCGTTTAAGGCTGCTGTCTCTGGGGAGCGTGATGGCAGTGTCAACAGGTTGAGAGAGAGAGAGAGAGTGTGTTAGTACTAAACCTCCGCTTTCTCTTTGTATATAGCAATGAACGTCCTGAACATTTGATGCTTCTTAGTGCTTCGCCATTGCTCCAAGTGGGGCAACAAAAGTCCCACCTGTTAATCTTAGGTTGTTTGTGAGAAAATGAAACACAACAATAAGATGGCTGGTAGCTCAATCAGATGATTTCATAAGGAGTTCTATTTTAGTTCTCTCTCTCTCTCTCTCTCTCTCTCTCTCTCTCTCTCTCTCTCTCTCTCTCTTGCACATTTCACAAAGGTACGCACAGAGAAGTGCGTGGGTGTTGCACTTTTATTCATTATGGGCTCTTGGCCTATAATTCAATGTTACGTTTACTATACTCTACACTTCACTCTTGGTTGATAAGAAAAACATTTCTTTTTTATTTTAATTTTATTAGTTTTTTTCAAGCAAAGCGTTTCCGCAATGTTGGAAAGTCACGTCTTAAATAAAGGCAATGTTACTGAATGAATTATTATGCATTTATTTTTCTAAGAGTTAAAGTAAATAACACTTATTTTACTGAGAGTAAATAAACATTTTTTTGCTTTATTGAACGTTTTTGATTACTTACAGGCAACCAGAAAATGTTGAATATACATCCGATTTATCCAACGCAAGATGAAATAACTGTTAGAATGATTAACGACTTAATGTTCGATAATAGCTGACATAAATATGTTCCAAAAACATTTTCATTCAGAAAACGCAAATGCAAGAAACTTCGCAAGAAGTGTGAATGGTTTTGGGACCTTCGTCCATTCTCCATATTCCCGCTCTTACGGCCGTATGCTAAGAGAAAATATAGGGCCTCCAATTATAGGGCCTTCTTTGTACCCTATGGAAAGTGTAGGGAAGCCCTATATTTTTTCGGTGCTATGTTTTAAAGCATCTTCTAGGAAAGGGTGTGGTTGGTATCCCTGCTGAGAGGATGTCTGTTGTCCTCTAAACAGTTGGTATGCCGGAGAAACGTTTGTTTACATTTGTGAGCGGTAATTACTTAGTTGGGTACACGTGTTTCGCGCATTCCTGTTCTTTTCAACGAGTTTACTGAGGACTCATAGAACAGGGTGAAATGGCAGAAAAGGATGGCATAAGAACAAGATATATAACTGCAAATGAGAAAACAATGCTGGTGACCTTGATAGAGGAAAGAAGCGACATTTTATTCAATAAGAGCCATGACTTCCGCATCATCCATCGAAAAAAAGCAGCATGGGAAGAAGTCACTAGCTTATTTAATGCTGCTGGTTATGGACCACCGAGAAGCCAGCAACAGCTGAAGAAAGTCTGGGAGAATGCAAAAGGAAAGTAAGTATTCATAAACATATTAAAGTAATAGTACTTTTGACTCACTTCCTGCATACATAAGCAAGCATCAGCTTAGGGATTGGCGAGGGCCAGTTTTTACTTAGGCTTTATGTAAGGAATAACATACTTTTCAAATGCTGAGCAAATAAATAATTCTCATTGCAGTTTGTACTATTCTTAATTTCAGACTTCATACTGGTTAGCCTAATTGTTTGGCTTTTATTCGTAATTTAAGGCTATATACGGTTAGCCTAATTGTTTGGTCTTAATTTCAGGCTCTATGGTTATCTAATTGTTTGATTTTATTCTTAATTTAAGCTATATAGCCTAATTGTTGGTCTTAATTTCAGGCTATATACTAGTTAGCTAATTGCTTGGCTTTTATTCTTAATTAAGGCTATATACTGGTTAGCCTAATTGTTGGAAACAAAGATAATTCAGTTTAACCACTTAACTCTTGTAAAATTTAACCACTTAACTCTTGTAAAAATTTCAGAGCAAAGAAACAGCATGCAGCCTATAAGCGAGAGACTATGAGGACAGGTGGTGGTGCTCCTCCTAAGCCTGAAGATGCAAGAGACTGCTAAAATCCTTACTATCATAAGTGATGACCTTGATGGGTGAGGAGAATGAACTGGACTGTGATGCACTTCAGAGTACTAGTAAGTCCTACTTTGATAATTGTACAGAGAGCTCTGCTTGGATGTTTTGCATATTTTACTGATTTTCATACAAAATTTTTGTTTCTCTATTCATTTTTTTTCCCATAAAATTGAGAGGAAGTCACTTGTTTTACGCATATCCCTACCTATCAATTTATAAAGAAGTTAAATTAGCTCCTATTTGGTAATAATTCTTGTAAGTCGTAAGGAAGCATTTAATGTAGTTGAAATTATTGAAGAAAAGTTGTTTGTCTGACCTAAAATGTAAGGTTATAAAGGTGGAACTCTGTGCATAAAAATAGGGGCCTGGGGGCTGTACAGCCCCCAGCTAGGAAATAACCAATTTAGTGCCAGGGTAGGTAGGTGTTTTATGTTAGGTTAGTGCCCCAGACTAACCTAAAATACCTACCTAACCTGTCATTGAATTAATTTCCTAGGTGGGTGGCTGTGCAACCCCCCTTAGCTGCCAAGGGGGTCTAGGCAAATCCTCTCTTCTTGTCACATTTGGGATTATCTCAAATTTCACCATAACCTAACCTTTTTTGTGAAGTAATAAACTTACTGCACAAGAATCACGTCTAACATGGTGTGACCCACAAAATGCGTAATTATTAGATTAGGTAAATCATCATCACTTTAATATTGCTTTACTTTTAGGGAATCTTTTATAGAATTAGGAGGAATTAGTAGCCGCACAGTTTGCAAAAGTAATGTTTTCCAGTACAATCATAGCATTACTTTTTTTTTTGTCTTTTCAGGTCAACACATGCTGTGATTTGGTATCAGAAATGATGGGCAAAAAATGTGAGATAATGTTTGATTCTCAAATAACAGCAGCAGCAACTAACAACTCAATAGACTCCATCATAACACCTCCCAAACTCACCTCAACTGAATTCAACACAACGCAGAGCACACCAGCTGGCAAAGTCTCCTCTCAAGAAGCTAACGTGACACAGGATACTCAAACAAACACACCCACCTCTATACAGTTTAATGCCAGACACACCCCAACAGAATACACACCAACATCTGGCCAATCAAAACAAATTTTACCTCAGCCCGAAAGTGCCGACGAACAACAAAGTTCACTCAGGAGGCAAAGCTTTGCAAGCGTCTCTTGAGATGCAACGGAAGGAACATGAAAAGACAATGGAAAGCCTCAGCCTAGATATTGAAATTAAGAAAGAAAAACTAAAAAAAATTAAAAAGGAAAATGAGGATGCAAACCTTTGTCTCCAGGCTCATCAAATCTGGGTTGATGTAGGCAAGAAACTGTTGGAAGTAACAGGGGAACTAGGACAGGTAACCAAAAGAATTTGTGATAAACTCGATGCTTTAAACTGATCCAATGTCACTTCAAGTTTTTTCAGTGCAATATAGTATTATATATATTTCGGCTGTGATGAAATTGTGCATTGTGTTCTAGTCTGCATTGTATTTGACTATTGTACTGTATATTTTTATGGTAATTAAAATTACAAATAACTGGTTCTGGTTATTTGCCAAAACCTGTACTGTATATACATACTTTGAATTTGGTTTTTGGTAACTTTAAGCCTAATGGTGGTGATTATTTTCTTCCTAAGCAAAATATTCTCTGATGATTTGCTGTCTTTTAAAGACTCCTTGGATATTTCTCATTTGCTTGAGGTTGCTGCCTCAATTCATCCTCTTGGTATGTTTCCTTGGGCTTCTGGGTCATCTGGATCATGAAGTTCATGAATTACATTATCTGGCTCAGGTACTCTGTATGCGATGGCCAAATTGTGAGAACTGCAGCAGCAACAATTATGTGTTTGGTGTTCCTCATAGGAAGAGTTCTCATTTTCTTTTCCAAGGCAAAGCAAATCTTCTTTTTAATAGTACAAATGCTTTCTCAACACTGTTTCGTGTTTTTTCTTATGTGAGAAGCATTATAGCGGTTCTCTCCACGGCCATGAGGAGCTGTCAGAGGAGTCAACCAACAAATATTCACGACATGGATAGCCACTGTCACCCAACAAGTGTCCAGGCAGAATACCATCTTCGAGTTCCTGACAGAGTCGACTATTTTTTTTCAAAAATATTGCTGTCATGTGCACTGCCAGGCCACCGAGCTACAATGTTGTACCAGCTGCAACTGAGGACCACAGACTGCTTGTACATTAAATGAAAAATAACCTTTCCTGTTGTGGAAAACTTCAGGACGCGGGTGACTTGGCATCTCAATTGTAATATGAGTGCAGTCAATGCACCCAATTACACCTGGCATTCCAGCTATAGTCATAAATTCATGCTTGATCCTGGTAATATTATCTTGGTCTGGAAACTTGATGAACTCTGCACACAAACTTCCAATTGCATATGCTACCTTGCCAACACATCTACTAACAAAGACTGTGATACGTCCACACCAATCTGATATACCAAGTTGGTCGTTTCCAGTGGCAATGTATCTCAATCCAATTAGGACCTGCAGGTGAGAAGGCACAGGACAGCCTGTGGAAAAGAAAAAATCATGAAATACTTCACTCAAACCATGTCAAGCATAATTCTCAACTTTTTTTTCTTAAAAAATTGTATAATCTTTTACTGTATTAAGCATAATATCTCTAGGCAGCTTCATATAACCTTTCAAATAACACATTTAGGAGAAACCAATAAAATAACTTGCCTAAGTAAAGTAAGTAAAGCAAATGCCTCAAAACTTTTTTACCGATGGCACACTTAAGATCTCATAAGAATACCACGGCATACAGTATAGGTACTTGGCAAAATTTAAGAGGGTATACATGTAATTATAAGATAGAACTACAGACATAAAAAAATACGGGTATAAATAAGAAAAAAACTATTTACTTCAGTAAAAATATCACCATACTGCTGAATTAGTTGGAAAGCATTTACTTTTCATTCATGTAAAACCAAAATCTATACCCTTTTTTCGTATTTTTCAGGTGGTGCCTTGACAATGTTACGCAGCACACTTCTAATAATCTTGTGGCATATCAATGGTGCCTTGGCACACTGGTTGAGAATCAGTGCAGTACAGTATACAGACATAACAATTACTTTTGCTTGTGCTTACAGGTAATGAAGGCACCTTATAGTACTGAAACCTACCTGGTACATTACTATTAAGGAAATGTTGTTAAAACGAATAAAAAAATGAGCATTAGTACATCACTCACGAATAGCTCATCATCTGACATATAAGCACAAAAACAATGTCATAACGATTCATGCCTACCTCTGTTGCTAAGAGCATGGGGCAGTCGATGCTCTATCTGTGCAATCAATGAAAGTGTGCATTCTTTACTTAATCGGAACCTCATCAGAAATTCTTCCTCTGTCATGGCATGGAATGGGTTGCTTCGGTCTGTCACAACCCTCCGTATGTGGCGATGCTGATAGCGCTGAAGGTTTCGGATATGACGGAATTGTCGGTACATACTGAAATATATGGAATATTCGTGTAATGTAAGACTCATGAAATGTTTGTTAGCCTAGTGTTTAACACTACAAAACCTAAGCTGCCAACGCAACCACTTGGAGCTATGATTTTCCTACATTAGGTTTCACACTGGTTTAATTATTAAAAAAAAACCTGGGAATCATCTCCAGATGTCTAAATCATTTAAAAAAAACAAAATTGTGGATGGAAATTAGTTCATTTTGCTAGAACCTAAAGGATAAGCCTTTTTTTGGCATTCTGTTCCAGGGGGTACCCTCTGCCTAGGTTACTTTGATTCGTTAGGTTATTACCAGAATTTCTCAACTTCTCCAAGCCAAACCTATTGTAAACTTTGCATAAATACAATAATTTCTCTTAAAAACAGATGAACCTTTTAGCATCAGTTAAAAACAAACACCTTTTCCATGCATGAGCTATCATATCTATTGGAAGAATGTAATTTATTTACGAATTTAAATGGCAAGTTTACTTGCAACTACTATTTTATCACTTACTTTGTTTCACACCACCACAAAACGATCTACCTATTATGATGCCTTGAAAATATTGCATTTTCACCCCGAAAGGGTGTAATTCACGAGTAACATCAATGAACTACAATAATAAAAAAATAATCAAAGAAATTCTTACCCTGTGAAACTTGGCAGAAGCTTGTTTTGTTGATAGTGTAACTCCGAGGGGGACATCTCCGAGTTCATAAAAATATGAAGTTTTGGCCCACCTGCAATAGTTTTTCATTCTTTGTATATATTATTTTTGTAAGACATCTTTTGATAATATAAATGTTTTTCACCAGCAAAGAGTTGATATCATGACTACTATTTATTTATAGGGCTTGCGAAAGGCATGTCTGGGCCACCCTTTAAATAGTATCGAACCACTCCTTAAATTATAGGGAACCCTAAATTTTATAGGGGCCTGTATATGTTCTAAGCATAGGAATTTTATATAGGGTCTATATTATAGTCCCTATATTTTCTCTTAGCATACGGCCGTTAGTGTCGAAAAGGAAAGAAATGTAGCTACAAGTCCCCATTCTCCTTCCAGGTCGTTTGATGAAGGACGACTGGAAATGGCAGCGGTAATAGCAGCCACAAATACTCCAGGAGCCATCGTCAGAGGACTTTACATGATCCCGGGAAAGGAGAAAAGGGGAACTGTCATTCTTTTGTTTTTCTGTGAAGCCAATAGCAACAGAGTTGCCCCGCCCACTTGGCAATTTCTCTATTAAAATTCCGTATTTTTGGCTCATTGCGAGAGAGAGAGAGAGAGAGAGAGAGAGAGAGAGAGAGAGAGAGAAAGGGGCAAATGAAAGAGTCGTTAGGCATCTTCTGAATTGTCCCCGTGATCGATGAATTTGTCCCTGGATTGATGTCGAAATTTTTCTGCTGTGTGTGTGTGTGTGTGTGTTTGTGCGCGTGCGCGCGCGCTCTCTAAAAAATGTAATGTTAAGTCTCTAAATACTTTGCATGTAATCGATAAAAATTTGTGCTCAACGAAAGTACCTTTGCATCCTATTTTTTCGCTGTTTGGTTCAAATATAATTTGTGTTATCATATCTATAACTGTTTTTCAATAGACATTCAATACATCGATGTTATCTTTTATCATTCTTCTATATATATATATATATATATATATATATATATATATATATATATATATATATATATATATATATATATATAGATATATATATAGCAGAATACAGTCAAATTTCGTGTGTAGATATAATATGTATTCTGAATAAGCGTTATATTTATGAAATGCATAGATAAAAAGTTATTGCGAAATAACCGTGTTACAGAGGCCTGAATCTCATAGTAGTTTTACTTATATAGAATGAGTTGAGACGGACAATAATAATTATATATATAATATATAATATATATATATATATATATATATATATATATATATATATATATATATATATATATTAATATATATATATAATTATTATTGTCCGTCTCAACTCGATCTATATATATATATATATATATATATATATATATATATATATATATATATATATATATATATATATATATATATTATTATATATATATATATAATTGTCCGTCTCAACTCATTCTATATAAGTAGACTACTATGAGATTCAGGGCCTCTGTAACACGGTTTTTTCGCAATAACTTTTTATCTATGCATTTTATAAATATAACGCTTATTCAGAATACATATTATATCTACACATAAATTTTGACTGTATTCTGCATTACGTAGGTTGAATAAATTTGGTACTTATACTGTAAAAGTGACTTTTTTTTGAAGACGGGCCAACTTACTCAGAGAAAATGTTTCGAACGCACTCGTCACGTAACTTATGACAGCATTTCTTCCTCTTTCTCGATGGGTGATTGGCTATACGTAACGAAGGCTAAACCTCTGGCAACAATGACATACAAATTTAGATACAAGCAAAGCAGTACACCCTTTATGAACTCTGGAACCTCTCCACTGATAATTGTCATAATGAACAAACCAACAAATTATGTTAATAAATACAAAAAACACTTCCATTATTAGTCTAACTCCCAAAATGGGTTTCCTACGAAATTACAGTCTACTTTATATGTCACAATCAGATTGACAAGATGTAGGGAATAGTTGGTAATTTTCAAAAACATAGTAGAACAAGCTGAATTTGATAACTGCTATTCCAATTCAACAAGCAATTTTTATTTATTGGCTATCTACCTATTTACTGAAAAAAAAAAAAAAATAGCCGGTACCGTACATTGGCTTTAAACCTTCACCAATAATTATCGTCAGAATGATGACTTCATGAGGCTCCACCCACTATGGCCTCGTTATAATTCAGGATAACACTGAAGGCTACCATGGGCATTGTTGGATTAGAAAATTTAACTTCTGGCTATAAAAACTAATTTCGCGAGTAGTTGTAAGAAGTGCTAAATGATCCTCAAGGATCCCAGTAGTTGGCCTAAACGTTAATTCGTGTATATTACTGCTATACTGTTGCGGCACTACTGCTACGGTAGTATTACTGCGCTAGCACTGATACCCCACCCACATCTATGTATCGTCCGTTTTCCGCCATTCATAAAGTCTTTGGGTTTCAGAGCCGATGGAGTTTCTGTCTGGTGATGGGCGGGGCAACATTTCGTCAAAAGGTGTTTACTTTGACTTACATAATGAATGTTTTTTCGACTCTTGGCTCGTAATCATTGGCCATTGGCGTCGGCTAGGTCATTTTTACTCTATAAAAATTTAAAACTATCCGGTTTTAGGTTATTGATAATGGTGACAAAATTTGTGTGTGGTTGTGAAATATACATATGTCAACTTTCAGCTACATCCGATGCTTTGACAAGGAGCAAAAGTAAAACAAACCGTGTTACAGAGACCCTAAATCTCATAGTAGAGAGGCACAAGGCCGTCTTGTGACATTCTGACCTCCAGCGGCCTGAGTGACAATTATGACGGGGTGGAAACGGGTTATATTTTCCAGAATAAACAACTGCTCCCATGACCATACTGCAGGTCTCTTCCATCTATGAATAAAACAATTGGAAATAGAAATAATTCATCCAGGTGTCTTTTTTTTCGGGACTCTGCAATATTCTGCAAAAATTACCAGCAGGAGAAATGATTTGCAAATCGCTGCAAAGATAAATGTTATATAGTATATTTCAAAAGTAATAGAACACAGACTGGAGATGATGCAATAAATAGAAAGTGGATTTTACAATGTGGTTCACTGCAGCTTCGCTTTTTTGATGGAATAATCTTACACGCGAGGGAAAGAATTTTCACTGCCTGTAAACAAAAATTCGATTACGGCATACTTACCTTTAGTGCCTCCGGAGGTTCAAAATAAAAAATGAAAAGGCGAAACCCAAAAATATCTCTTGTTTTCATAGAATTTTCCGAAAGATTAACTTTTTTTCGAAATATTGCGATAGTCAGCCTTCCACTAACTACTGCACTATACGCCCTTTCTCTTAAAGATTTTCCAGACCGTTCAAATTTGCATTGGAAGACGCCATGATTAATCTAGGCGTTTCTCTTCGGAGGCGGCCTGAAAATTGTCGATAACTCATCTTGGTGAAGCCATGAAAGTCTAAAAATGACTTGGTGTAGAATAGAGTATTCCTGATCCTCAGCTTGTGATCTATGCAACAGTGAAAGTTGCATTTCATCTAAATTTATTATTTTTATTCTCTCAAATTAACCGAGCTGACTCGTCGTGGTAGATGGCTAACTCACCTTCAGTATGTGTGATGAAACTGTGTAAGGTTGCTTTAATTAGGCAAACGTTTTGAGTTTACGTTTTCAAGTACGTGGGATGAGCAGTGGTCGGTGGGATCTAGACTCATTAGAGAATTGGAAGAGATGTAAGGGAAAAGCAAAATGATTTGATCTTCTTTATCCAGACAACGCTGGAAAATAGTTATGAATATCTTTTAGCGAAAGAGTTTCATTTGTTCAGTTTTAGTCCCGAAGAGGACGAAATGGCTATCAAAATGTAAATAAAGAAAACGTCGCCGCTTACCGATCTTAGTATTCCATGGATATTTCAAAAGGAAAGGAAAGAGAGAGAGAAATTAACGCAATTTCTCTCCCTAACTCAAATACCTGAAACTGTAATTCACATACTTAATTATCAGTTGTACACCGAATACGAAATTACGTGAAATTAGTCTTATCTGCCGGCCGTACTTACTGCAAGTGACACAGGTTTTGAAAAAGGAAATAAGAGAATTTGGTACCACTTTGTTTGCTTTTCCTTTTTTCTTTCATTTATAGAACAACATTATTCTGAAATTAAGTTTGAAATGTGTAATTTACCCTCCTAAAGAATTGTTATTAATTTAGGTGCGTTTCCCTAGATGTATCATGGACAATTAATTTATTTCCACATTTGAATGAAAAATGTTTTGCTGATGAAATTACCTACTTGTAAATTATTTTATAATTTACTAAAGTGTCCTGGTAAACTAGAACACTCAGGAACTGTCAACCCTGATTTCGATTTGTTCGTTCTCAATTTTAATTGTTCTGTTTCACATGCAATTAGCGTCTTCCTCCTCCCTATCTCTCATTTTGCGTGAAATTAATGAAGGCAATAAATATCGGGACTTGTATGAACTCGACAGAGAGAGAGAGGCTTTAAGTATTTACCGATATCTCCACTTTCCAAATCAAGTGATATTGATATTCATTCAGTCATCTGATTAATACAACTCAGCAGACTAATATACATAAAACATGGGGGCTTATTTGGCATTCAAGATGTTAAACAGTCTTCCCCCAGATATAAAGCAAAGAAAGAAAGAAAGGAATAAAGAGGGAGGGAGGGAAAGAAAGAACGAGAGACCTCAAATCATTGCCTTAAAGAATTAAACGGATATTCTCGCGGTTTCTGTGAGTTTCTCATTATTTTGTTTATATATTTTAAGTATTGTCACGCATTGTGCTTTTTCGTAAGTGCTAATTTCGGGTTTGAAACCTTTTCTTTTATTAGCATAATTTTTGTAACATTCTCAGTAAAATCCCATAATACTTTAATTGTCTTAAATCTAGTGGTATAAAATGTTAAAATACAATTATTTATTTCAAAGTGATTTTGCACAAGCAAATGACCAACCACTGGATTTTTGTTTCATAGAGGATGATATCGCAGAATGTCTTTCATAAAGGAGAGATAAAGTTAACGTTTCTGTTTGTGAAACCATTGTTAGCTGAGACCCTAGTTCAGCACGCTCTCTCTCTCTCTCTCTCTCTCTCTCTCTCTCTCTCTCTCTCTCTCTCTCTCTCTCTTCACCAAAAGCTTTCATATTTATACCCAGATTAAATTAATTTGGACAATGAGAATTCTCATCCAGGTAGGCCAGAAAGGATCTCTCTCTCTCTCTCTCCATTCTCATCTCCTTCTCTCTTCTCCTCTCTCCTCCTCTCCCTCTCTTCTTAATCCAGCGATTATATTACCCTTCTAGCCATAAAAACAGGTCCCGGCCGTGTTTATGGGACGGAACAAAGATGTCTACAAACAAAAGAAAGAATTCTCTTTGCTTCCTTCTTCGAGATAGACAGCCTTGTCATTCTTGTAACTCTTCTCATTAGAAAGTAAGAAATATCTCTTCTGAAAGGAAAACTTTTTTTTTCTTGTTTTTCTTTCCTGAAGAGTGAATTCAAATTGTTTGTCAGAGAACTTACAAATGTAAGTGACTTTATTCATGCGATAATATTCAACTCATTCCCTTTCACGAGAGAGAGAGGGAGAGAGAGACGAGAGGAGAGAGAGAGAGAGAGAGTAAAACTTTCTGTTTATTTTCATCCTTTGAGTTTGTACGTTTGAGCTACTGGGAACGGATAGAACTTACTCTGAGGAATGCTAACCACGACTCGTAATAATAAACAATGCATTTTGAATATTAATGTTAAATACATACGTACGAGATATAGAGCGTCTTATGTACGTTTGATAACTGGTTAAGTATATCTTAGTTTAATCAGACCAATGAGCTGCTGATTAACAGGTCTTCTAGGGCTGCCACTAAGGATTAGATATTTTGACGTGGCTGGGAACCAATTGGGACCTACAGCTCATTGTGGGATCCGAACCACATTACAACGAGAAATTAATTTCTATCACCAGAAATAAATTCCTCTGATTACGCGTTGGCCGAGTCGAGAATCGAACGTCGGACCACCGGATTGGTAGCCGAGTGCGAAAGCCACATGTCCAACGAGGAACTTTGATAACTGGTAATTTTCCTTTGGTTCTCTACTGATAACCTTAGCAGTTCTCAGAGGTTAAAGGTAGTTTTCCACAGTTTTGTTTAATGGTCTTATAGAGACAATTTCCATTAGTTCCTAATTAAGTTTGGTTATGAAATGTCTTATCCAATTATAGGGGTGAATAATTTTTTCGACATATGAGGCTAAGAGAGAGAGAGAGAGAGAGAGAGAGAGAGAGAGAGAGTGAGGCTCAGCTTTTATTACACGCAAGCTGTTTGAATGTCGTTCATTGTTTTAAATTTCATTTGACTCAATAAAACAACAAATAAAATTTATTAGTACGAGCAACTGAATAAAAATCTGACACAACTTCTTTCATTGTGTACCACAAAAATAAGAGGTCTTAATTGCTGCCTCTTACGATACTCGTCAAATCGTTAAGATTCCTCTCAATAACATTATGTAATTTATTTTAAAAGCCCCACTAACCCATCCTTACTGATCCAAAGCATTGGCTTTCCCCTGAATAATAAGTCTTTGTATCTCCTTCGTCAGCGACAGCACCGTCAACAATACCATACTGCGACGAATGTCATTAGCGTCGAAGGCTATAGATTGCTATTCTTCCGAAGAAGACCGTCTCTGTGGATTGCTTTGTAGTGCATGGATTTTTCATTCCTAATTTGATGAATTGGAGTGGGCTATCTTTTCCCCATTCTGAGAAGACGGCCTTCAAAGATATTCATACTATTCAGAGCCTTTAATTAGCTCATCTTTTGAGGATGTTTGGTTTGAAAATGTGACAGCACAGACAAGTGAAGTATTGACATGTTATAGGGTATAAAAAACTGAGACACTGGCTGGAAAATCCAAATACTTAAAGAAAAAAGGGGAAGGGGGCTATGCCAGTTCGTCAAAACAGGAACGATTTTTCAGGTCTTCTTAAAAGATAAACTCTGTTCATATGGAACAAGCCCTCGGGGCCCATTACTTAGAATTATTATTATCCACTCGTCTCCACTGGGTTTCAGATATTGCTCCAGCACTCTGCTCTCGATTGGCGTAGTCCTCAATGCTTAGTAGTCCTTTCCCTCCCTCCTTTCGTGCTATGTATAATCTGTCTGTATATGGTCTTGGGTGTAGTGCTTTGTGTATTGTCATATGTTTCCTAGTTTTGTAGTCTATGCTGCGGAGTTCAGCCTTCGTCCACTCCACTACACCTGCGCTGTATCTTATTACTGGTACTGTCCATGTGTTTATGGCTTTCATCATATTTCTGGTGCAGAATTTTGGCTAGAGTCTGCATATAATCTTTCCTGATCATGTTCTTCATCTCATTGTGTTTTATATCTCCTTCTATTCCCAGGTATTTGTATAGTGTCTCATATATGTGTTTGATGCTATTCCCATCTGGTAGCTTTATCCTCAGTCCTTGTCACTTAGTCTTTTTGTATGTTGCCCAAGGCACATTTTTCTATTCCAAACTCCATCCTGATATCTCTAGATACAATCCTTATAGTCTATTTCCTTGATGTTCTTGCCATCCAGCATGATGTCGTCCTCTAGGTAGTGTTTAGCCTTTCACTGATGATACTTGTTAGTAACTTCCAAATTACTGGCAGGCAGTTGATAAGCCTGTAGTTACATGCTTCTTGTCTTTCTGTACTCCGGATGTTCTCCATGTGGTCATCCATTTTGGCACATGGTGGTTTGTGATACAATGCTGGAGTTGTTCTGCTATTCGTGGGTGTAGGGATTGTTATTTATTTATTATTATTATTATTATTATTATTATTATTATTATTATTATTATTATATTATTATGATTATTATTATTATTTTTATTATTATTATTATTATTATTATTATTATTTTTCAGAAGACGGTCCCTATTCACAAGGGAAAAGCCTACAAGAGGAGCCATTGACTTGAAATTCAAGCTTCCAGATTTATTGAACTGCTTCCACTGGGCTTCCGTTCTGAATTCGTTTTTTTTCTCTTTTTCGCCAATTTTCAGTGATCTCGATAGACGAACTCATCTCTGCGGGATATTTCAATAATTCAATTATTTCATCGATGCGGAATGAATACATGATGCATTGTTTCTACGGACAATATTCATCCTGAAATATTATTGCATCTATATTTTTAGATAGTTTTTATTTTATACTTGAGAAGTCCTTATTACAGATATGTGGATATATACGGTAAGTGTGTATATACTGAATCTTTTGCTAACTTTTATGAAAGTAATTTAACAGATCATTTGTATTTTATTCTTATTATAAATGTCTTTTTTTATATGCTCATTCTATTGCTTTCATTTACATATTCTTTTTCCGTTTATGATATCAGATTAAAATATTAAAAAAATTCATACAGATGAGATGCTGACATTGAACCACAGAACCACTGGCTCTTTTGTTCTTGGAATAAAAAACTCGGAACTTCTGTGTTCCCTGGTTCCTTCATCTGTTTTTAGTTTTCTGGAAAGAAAATCATTGTGCTGGCTTTGTATATCCTTCCGTACTATTTTTCTGTCCAGCCTCAGATCTTAGAAAGTTCTGAGGCTAGAGGGCTGCAAACTGGTATGATGATCATCCAATCCACCCACCGATCATCAACCATACCAAATTGCAGCCCTTTAGTCTTAGTTATTATTTTATTTAATGTTAAAGTTAGCCATAATCTTGCGTCTGGCAACGATATAGGGCAGGCCACCACCTGGGCCATGGTTAAACTTTCATGGGGTGCGGCTCATACAGCATTATACTAAGATCACCAAAAGATAGATCTATTGCCGGTGGCCTTGATTATACGATGCGCAGGAAAGTAGATTATGCCTCAGGAACTTTGGCGCCTTTTGTACTCATTTTTCAAAGGACCCATTTTATCATCGCCTTTAAAAAAGAAGCTATTAGCTCTAGTATTAAATCTTCTCGCTTTCTCTCTCCCCATAAAGCAGCGGTCTTGGGGTTGATATCTTTAACAAAAATCCTTTGAATTAATTTTGTTGCTACCTTACTTGGTCATGATAGGTTATTTTTAACATTTCTTGACCCAAAATAATTACTGTTTGGTCGCAGTACTATTTACGAAAATCAAGCACTGTTTGTTCATAGTACTTCTGACGGAAAAGAAGCACTATTTGGTCATAGTACTCCTGACGAAAATCAGGTACCCTTAGGTCATAGTGCTTCTGGCAAAACGAAGCCGTTTTATTGGACTGGTCGAATTAGCCGCGTTCCAGTGAGGAGATATTCGACAGAGCGTGATGGCTCCGATATGCAATCAAGTTCTGTATCGTTCAACATTTTCTCCCTGAGTATATCTCGTTTCCTTTTATTTATTAGCTTTTTATATCATCTGGAATCATGTCAAAAAAACCTTATACACCAACGCGTTCACATTTGTGTATATATATATATATATATATATATATATATATATATATATATATATATATATATATATATATATACATATATATATATATATATATAATATATATATATATATATACAATATATATATATATATATATAAATAACTAATTGGATCACCCTGCTGATTCGGGAAGTTTGGTAAAACTCGCCGTTATGCTGGGCAATAAGCCTCTCCAGATAAAAACTTCAAGTACAGCGGTACTCAGTTCCAACTTCCGTTATAACTTGTGTGATTCAGTGGTAGCGCTCTTGTCTTTCAATTGAAAGACCTGGGTTTGATCCCAATTTGATTTAGAAATTATATATACGATGTGTGTATGTGTGCGCTTAGGTGCGAGTCGGGCAAGTTATGAAAATACTTTTAAGAGGTTTTAGAATAAAATGTAAAAAAATGTTTTTGATATGTATATGCTATGACAGAAAAGACAGTCTTACTCGATCATCAGATAATCCATCTACACACCGAATCATTTCAATCAATATGGAACAAAATTCTCTGTTAAGCTCATCATAAGCTAGAACTATAACTTAACAAAAACTCACATATTATATAAAGAATTTTAAATTGAAATGCCTTCTCTGATTTTGTTGGACCGGATTTACACCAATCCTCGACGACGCACCAATTTTGAAATGATTTTCCCGAATAAGGACTTTCGAACTCTCTGTTTGCTATTCCTCGAAAGTTCTTTAGTTCCACAACTATTCTCCCCACCCCATAGAGAAATTGCCATTAAGTAAATTGCCAAAATATATGGAAGTTTAAAAACAAATGCGGAAACTCGATGTTTCCTTTTACTGGCGATAAAGTGGAAACTTTCGGAGTTTCTTCAGTTGATTTTCTAGATGGGTGAGACGGTTCTGGAGACAAGGGGTTTGGATGAAAGTCTATGTAGGGTGCCTAGTTTCTCCTTCTAGAAAAGTTAATTTTCTACATGGATCAGACGGTTTAGAGACAAGGGGTTTGGGTGAAGATATAAACTGGGGTTCTAGCTCACCCATCTAGAAATAACTAACGGGTTTGTCGAACTGTCTGTTGTACGACAAAAGAAACTTCGAAGGGAACAATGCCTAGCAAGCATCCAGAATCAGTCTTGATATACCACCCATAATATATATTTCACCAATCTCTCTCTCTCTCTCTCTCTCTCTCTCTCTCTCACACACATCTTGCGAACGCATTTAATCGGAATGGTTTACGTGATGACATCTCCGAAAAGTCTTGATTTTTGCAGAAACGCAAAGCGTTTTCATTACACCTGGAAAGGTTTCCTTCTGTAATACTGAGTTATTTCTGGGCGGAAGGTTGATTAACACTACCTGTAATATCTCTGCGAGGAAGGGGCTTCGTCACATCATTTTTCATGGTTTGGAACCGAGAATTCGCTCTGTTTTGCGCTAATTTCTCGATATTCTTTGCAGGAGACTTAGACTTTCGAATTCTTACGAATCAGTTTGTGCCTCAAATTGGCTGAAATTTTTCTTTTGAAGAAATTCTTTGCGTCTATTAAACAATTTCCGAGACATCTAGTTTGGAAATCACATTCACAGAAGCATCTACAGTGATGGTAGAGGCTAGGTTTTGACATCGTTATTTGACATTTTACTAAAATTTGTATTTATTTATGTACTTCTTTGTTTACTCATCTATTTTTCTAATAACAGATCTCTTCCTTTGATTTTCCCCAGTACATTCAGTTACTTCTTTCGAACGAGCACCATATTTTTTTGGAAGCTTGAATTTCAAGACAATGACCCCTTTGGTAGGGTTGTTGTATTTCAATAAGGATTACCTTCTGAATAATAATAATAATAATAATAATAATAATAATAATAATAATAATAATAATAATCATAATAATAATAATATAATTAATAATTAATAATAATAACCCAATCATCGTTATCCCAGACAGGAAAAGAACATAGTAAGAAAAGTGAAGATGGACTGCTAAGGAGGCAGGATGCAACCCGGAACCCCACACTGTGAATACCACCCTGTCGAATTGGAGGACTGTGATAGAAAAAAAAAAATAAAATGAATAAATAATAATAAGATAATAATAATAATAATAATAATAATAATAATAATAATAATAATATTTTTATTAAAAATAATGGCAGAATTCACAGAATTGATTTTGTACAATATTCTTTCAATTCTCCTTATGATTTTCCTTTCTGGCACGCTGGTATTATAAAGCAGCTGTCCAATGTTCATCGTGCTGTAGGTCGTCAACGGAAATTTCGGGCGGGCTGGTGTTATCAAAAGCAAAACTGGTTATCAGGGACAGGCTGGGGTCGTCAAACAGGTATACAGGTGGTGTCGTAGGTCGGGAACAGCCGTAGTCGTCAGGGGTCTATCCGGTATTTCTTGTTATTTCTTCTTTTTGGTTTTCAAGGCGTCTACATGTTTTCGGCCACCTCGTTTGGCCATCTTCGGGACGGGATCGCTGAGTGCAATGGTCTGTGTCAGATGTATTCACGCTATTTATTGCATTCGGTTGGCTTGAAGAAACAGGTACCTCACTTTCATTGGGCAATACCTGTGACGTCACGAGCGATTTGCCCATCAGGGGGAGGGGGGCCCGTTGCTGGTTGGCTGTCCTCTTCGTGGGCGGAGCCTCATCCTTATTGGTGATGGTGGAGGTCCCCTCGAAGGGCGTGCTACCAGGTCGTCCTCAGGGCGAGAGCTTGAGCTGCGATCACCCTCAGGGTTACTAGGGCGTCCTCAGGATGAGAGCTAATGCTTCTATCATCCTCAGGATCCCTCTGGTGCGATGGTCGTTGTGGGGCGGTGTCTGCTGCTCTCCTGACGGCGGTGGGAGGAGGAAGGTCTCCTGTGTGATGTTCAAACTGGCTTCTCCCTCCCGATGTGCAGCGCTTCTAAGATTCGCAACGACGTAGATCGGGTGCCTGGTCGATAACCTCGAAGTTACCGACGATGTCGCTGCGTCGGATTCTTTTATTATGGGCAGTCCTTGCAAATGATTAAATATCCGCTCCTTCCTGCGCGTGACAGGAGATCCTCTTGGAGAGGCGCATTGACGTCATCCAGTGTAAGTTCCGAGGCATCCTCGGATTGGGCACGTGTATCTGTAAATGATGTCGTCCTCTTCAAGGGATCCTGCAACGGTGCGGGGTTATTTTTCATAATAAGACTGCCAAAATGTTTTTTTACTTGTATAAAATATGATCAAGTTGATCTGCTTGTTGTAGTCGTCGGGGGAAACGTGATTCCTGATTATTTCCCGTATGGGCTCGCTCGTCTTCTTTATACCGCCGATGGAAGGTGCCCTTGTAGAAAAAATTGATTTTCTGCTGGGGGTCTGGGCGGGGTTCCTCTAGGTACCATTCTTCCATGCTCTTCCTGAAGACGTTCTGGATGCTTCGGTTGGTGTGTCAATTGTTTACTAGGACCTGGGCTGCACGTTCCATCTCCTTATGGGTGCCTGCCCATGGTGAACAATAGGAAAGAGCTCTCCTGACGTAGGCGCTGATGGTGGTGTCCTTATAGCGTTCAGGGCATTCACTCTCGCCGTTCAGACACATTCCCAGGTTCGTGGGCTTCGTGTAAACCCGTGTAGCGAACGCACCCTCCTTCTGTTCAACCAGGACGTCCAGGAAGGGAAGACGGCCATCACGGCTATATTCGATGGTAAATCGTAAACGGCTGTTGGTGTGGAAGGCTTGACGTATTACCTCGATCTCCTCCCTCGTTCCTGCTTGGATGAAAGTGTCATCTATATATCTTACGTATATAGATGGCTTCCTAATGCTCCTAAAGACACGCTCCTCCACCATGCCCATGTAAAAGTTCGCAAACAGACCCCGAGGGGGGATCCCATCGCTACACCATCGATTTGTAAGTACATATGGCCATGGTGGTTAATGAAGGGAGCCTTCTTGGTGCATATTTTCCAGCAGAGAGCGAAGGGCGTGTCGGGGATATTCAGCGGTCGGTGGAGGGTCTCTGTAGACACGTTCAAGGAGATGGAAAAACGTGCAGCCCAGGTCCTAGTAAACAACGGACACCACCAACCGAAGCACTCCAGAACGTCTTCAGGAAGAGCATGGAAGAATGGTACCTACAGGAACCCCGTCCAGACCCCCAGCAGAAAATTAATTTTTTCTACAAGGGCGCCTCCATCGCGGTATAAAGAAGACGAGCGAGCCCTACGGGAAATAATCAGGAATCACGACCGTTTTCCCCGACCGACAACAACAAGCAGATCAACTTGATCATATTTTTATACAAGTAAAAAAAACCTGCAGTCTTATTATGAAAAATAACCCCGCACCGTTGCAGGATCCCTTGAAGAGGACGAACGTCATTTACAGATACACGTGCCCAATCCGAGAGGATGCCTCGGAACTTACATCGGGATGACGTCAATGCGCCTCTCCAAGAGGATCTCCTGTCACGCGCAGGAAGGAGCGGTATTTATAATCGCAAGGACTGCCCATAATAAAAGAATCCGACGCAGCGACATCGTCGGTAACTTCGAGGTTATCGACCAGGCACCCGATCTACGTCGTTTGCGAATCTTAGAAGCGCTGCACATCGGGAGGGAGAAGCCCAGTTTGAACATCACACAGGAGACCTTCCTCCTCCCCACCGCCGTCAGGAGAGCAGCAGACACCGCCCCACAACGACCATCGCACCAGAGGGATCCTGAGGATGATAGAAGCATTAGCTCTCATCCTGAGGACGTCCCTAGTAACCCTGAGGGTGATCGCAGCTCAAGCTCTCGCCCTGAGGACACCTGGTAGCACGCCCTTCGAGGGGACCTCCACCATCACCAATAAGGATGAGGCTCCGCCCACGAAGAGGACAGCCAACCAGCAACGGGCCCCCTGATGACATCGCTCGTGACGTCACAGGTATTGCCCAATGAAAAGTGAGGTACCTGTTTCTTCAAGCCAACCGAATGCAATAAATAGCGTGAATACATCTGACACAGCAGGTTACGTATTTTCGTGCACAGGCGCGTTACGTACTCTCGTCATTTTAAACCTACAATTTTGACAAGTATGGCTTCTAAGAGACCCCTGTCGCCCGGTAATCCCAGGAAGACCCGCCCTTGGAGGACGAGCAAGGCTTCGCCACCGTAAGGAAGAAGAAGAAGAAGAAACAGAAGAAGATTGTACCACCGATTTCGACCAATAATAACCTGCTCCCTACGACATCGGCACCGAATACGGCGAGTTTGCGGAATATTTCCGGCACTCCCCAAGTTCAAAGCTGTGTTATCGTAGGGCCAGACTTCATATGCTGCAGTCAGGGCCCTCGAGAAAAAATATCCAGAAAGCCAAACCTAATAGCCAGACCGAATTTAAGGGGAGAATTCATAATTATCCCAAGGACCAAAAAGCTGCTGAACTACTGAGGAAAGACAACCTGTGCCACCTTCTTGATCTGCTTCAAAAATAAGCAAGGGATGATACGCAAAGTCCCCAAATACATAACTATCGAAAGAGTCCTCGAGGTTCCCAACATCATGGAAGCCAAGAGATGTACTGCAAAAGATGGACAGAAACTCTTAAGATAGAAGCGACCTTCAAGGGCCAAATTCCAGCCAGGGTCAGCCTTGGGATTCTTGGCACTTATGAGACAGAAGCCTTCGTACCAGAGCCTCTGAGATGCTTCAAGTGTCAGAGGTATGGACACCACAAGAACGAATGTAAATCAAACACATCTGTGGATGTGCAGTGCGAAACACGAGACAGAAGTGTGCTTGAAAAAGTACAAGGAAAAGGGCCACACAGTTGCCCGATGCCCTAACTGCAGCCAGCAACATCATGCTTGGTTTAAGGGATGCCCAGTCAGACTGCAGAGGATTTGGAAGGCGAAGGGCATCCCTCCTCCACCTGCAGACCTCGGCAACCATCACCGACCAGGAAACCTCCCAGCAACCCCAGGTTCGATCCTAGAACGAACCTACCTCCTGTACCACAAACCACCCAACCTTCCTCCCAACCTCCTCGATCCGGCATTACATCCCCACCCCCTCATCCTCTCCATATCGCCAAACTCCCGCCCCTCTACCTACCTCCCCCTACTCCCCCAACCCCTCAGGTTACCCCCCTAACCCCTGCATCGCCGAAGACCGTCGATTCCTGCTCGTGCCGAAGCAGGAACCCAGACAGAAGACGCAGTTGAAGAAGAAATGCAGACCGAGACACCGACTGTAGCTCCTGTTTTTGTTTAAAGAAGCAGGAAACACAAACAGAGGAGTTTGTAGCTAAGCAAAACAGCGAAACTCAGACCTGCAACAAGAATACAGAACTTCAAGCGTCGGAAACGAATACTTCCTCGTAGGAGAATATCAGATCAGGAAGTTCCTGCTGACCTACGAGGAGTTTGAGGCATTTTTAAATAGAGCCATCTCCAATAACGACAGTGACAGTGGGTCATCACTGCTTCTCTGAGCTCGTCCACGCTCTGTTGGACCTAGAGATCAGTCTCCAGATGACTCCTGTTAGAAGATTTCAGATACAGATCTCAAACATAAAGATCGCAGCTACATGAAAAGTGCTGTTTATAGCATTAACTGCTTTTTCTTTTACTAAACAATCCTCCTTTCCCCTCCGTTTTTCGGCCGCCTCACGTCTAACGACCGAATATTTCAACTGTCACTCTAACTACCGCTTAAGCTGTCGCTTATTTTTGTTATCCTGTTTCTAAAACTGATAATATTTCGTTTTTCCTTCGTCGTTCCCTATTGCTAAACGATCGACGCTCTCTGCTTTTTTTCTCGTAAAGTGAAATATGGTACTTGAACTCCATAGAGTTGCGCTTTTTTTTTTCCGTTTTTCTACGACTATAAATTTTTCGATTTCATTACTGGCTATCTCTGACTCGCCAGGACTCGCTACTATCGATCTTTATCTTCTACTAATGGGTACCTTAGGGTTTAAAGGGGTTTGTAACCTTGCCTATTCACTTTTCCTTTCACCTTTGAAATCCATACCATTCCACCTGCACATTCCATAGAAATCATAAATAAAAAGATCGCCTCATATCCTTAAATCACCAATGCATCTAAAAAATAATTCAAATGACCTACGGGCTGCTACATTAGCTAAAGCCCGTGCTGGCATAAAGCCAGCTTAATACTCCAACAACAACAACTGACACAGACCATTGCACTCAGCGATCCCGTCCCGAAGATGGCCAAACGAGGTGGCCGAAACATGTAGACGCCTTGAAAACCAGAAAAGAAGAAATAACAAGAAATACCGGATAGACCCCTGACGACTACGGCCTGTTCCCGACCTACGAAACCCACCTGTATACCTGTTGACGACCCCAGCCTGTCCCTGATAACCAGTTTTGCTTTTGATAACACCAGCCCGCCCGAAATTTCCGTTGACGACCTACAGCACGATGAACATTGGACAGCTGCTTTATATCCAGCGTGCCAGAAAGGAAATCATAAGGAGAATTGAAAGAATATTGTACAAAATCAATTCTTTGTGAAGTCTGCCATTATTTTTTAATAAAACTTGTTTGAAAGAAGGTCTGGTTTTCCAGCATAACACAAATAATAATCAATAATAATAATAATAATAATAATAATAATATGTGACTCTTCGTAAAATAATTTGTAGTATTTTTGGGTCCCTAAAAGAAGAATGCCACGTTCACAAATGAATCATGCTAAGATACTCTGGGTACAAATCATTCACTGGGTATCCTGAATTTCAATCTCCCGCTGGTTATCTTTCCTTTAGATCGTTTCACGGATATCCGGAATCTAAACCATCCCATTTGTATCTGGCATTGAGTTATGCCATAAAATATCCGGAATTCATACAACGCATTAACTATTCGGAATTCAAAGGGCAGTCGACTGTAATTGCAGAGAGGCTCTCTCTCTCTCTCTCTCTCTCTCGTCTCTCTCTCTCTCCTCTCTCTCTCTCTCTCTCTCTCACTAATCACTTTATGTTATATACGCGGCTGTGTGGGCTTGTCGTTTCAAGTCCATGAAACTATTGTACCTCTTCTTCGGTGTCATAGAAACAAATCTGTCGTAACTTAACTTTCAAATTCTGGCCATGTCCTTACATGGAAGGTCGCTCTTAGTTTTCTGCAAAAGTAAACTATTGAGATGACTTTGTCTGTCCGTCCGTACTTTTCTGTGCACCCTCCGGTCTCAAAATTAAAAACTACTGAGGCTAGAGGGCTGCACATTGGTAAACTGATTAGCCACCTTACAGTCATCAAACGAACGAAATTGCAGCTCTCTAGCCTCAGTAGTTGTTATTTTGTATTTAAGTTCAAGTTAGCTATGATCGTTCGTCTGACACCGCAAACAACACAGTCCCACCACGGCCGGGTGAGTCTGTTTTATTGGCCGTGACTGAATTTAAAAACAGCATTATATACTGTACATAAACCGAAATTTTTGTTATCAAATAACATGAAATTCCTTTGCTTAATCCGTGTTACATATAACACAGAGCTTAACTCTTGTTTTATTCAGAACTAAATAAATAACCACTTTCCTTTAGAAAAGAAGAAAAAAAAAACAATAAAAAAATACACGAACTTGTCTAAACAATTCAGTGGTGCAGTTTTGTGTATAAAAAAGGGAAGTCAGTCAGTCCCTCTTGATGAAAGTAGGAACCGTAGTGAACCGAGGCGATTTGATAAAGTGGGAATGGGAATACGGCTGTTCCAGGGCATCGTCGATGAAAGGTAACCGAGAATTGCTTCCAAATTCTCGTTTGAAATTCTTCGTGATCAGTTAACGATGCGAGAGTGAGGAATTTCGCAGATCAGACTCGTATTGATTGCAATGCTTTTGTCCTGGGGCAGAAAATTAGATATCAATACAGAGAGAGAGAGAGAGAGAGAGAGAGAGAGAGTCCTTGTTAGACTTGTGACTGAAATTGGTTTATTACTGTTCATAGACAGCAAAAAATAGATTCATATTTCCTTTAACACCCGCGATGTAGTTTACACCAAGAAATGCATTATTGTTTACGAAGATGGCTTCTCATTTCCAATTATTCCGTGTTTTAGTGTTTTCTCCCGTATTATTTATTCTTATAGTTTGCCTTAAAGATGAAAAACAAATACGTTGGCAAGTGAATGAAATACGCATATTTAACATATGATAACCTACATATACATTTTTTCCATGAATGTATTTTTGTAATACTAAAAAAAATTTTAATGTTTCATCTTAGACATCAAGAGGTATCAGAATGTAATTGCGTATGTAAATGGACCCCTAAAATGTTAAAATAATGTTTCATTTTCTTTATGTTTTTGAAATTCTTTCAACTCTTGAATTTTAAAATATTCCATAAGGTTTTTCTTTTGAATTTTAGTTATTTGGCAACATTGTGTGTGAAGTTACTCAGTAATTATTTTCCTTTAATTTTATTTTCGTTCTTCACTGGAAAACATTGACAACATACTGCATAAAGCATTTAACCTTTTGAGAAGGAGTTTTCGTGAACAAGGAAATCATTGAGCAAAAATCAGTTATATTTTTTGACTAAGGCAGATTATAGTATTTAGGAGTCTCTTTGTAAGCGTTCTGTAGACTTTCGGAGTCTCTCTCTCTCTCTCTCTCTCTCTCTCTCTCTCTCTCTCTCTCTCTCTCCCAGGTGTCAAAAATGTTTCCAGGTTAGAGTCCCAAGTCAGAACTGGTGATATGTCGGAACTCCGTCTGGTCTTGATGTCTCTTTTGTCCTAAACGATGAATGTACGTGAGTTTTCGGTCGAGATAGGATTGGAAAGAGGAAGAAAACAGAAAAGCTTAAACAAGTAAAATATGCACCGAATTTTCTTCGGCGCCATTGAGTTATCTGTACAGCATATAATCCAGACCACGAAAATAGATTTATCTTGTGGTGGTCTCGGTATCATGTTGTATGATTGGAGGGTGGATGTTGATCAGCAATCAGCATACCAATTTGCAGCCCTCTAGCCTCAGTAGTTTTTAAGATTTTAGGTCGGACAGAAAAATGCGGACGGACAGACAAAGCCATCTCAAAATTTTTCTTTGACAGAAAACTGAAAATGGTGAAATCTCTATAGCATGAGAGCTCTCTGGGAAGAAATCCAGGAATCCTCATCTCACATGGTGAAATCCTTCCAAAAATTCTCTCATTCTCTTTCTCTCTCCAGCAAATCATTTATTACCCTTCTTTCCGTTTAGGACATGCAAATGAGATTTCACTTTACTCAGAGGGGCCAACGGACGCACTGAGAGAAGACAAACGACCCACTTATTCTCACAAAGCAGGGTTGGTCTTCCT
>NC_087207.1:95079961-95096424 GCF_015104395.2 Macrobrachium nipponense | reverse complement strand
CCTGAGTTGAGACACACCGTAGTTGCATGTATGTATGTGTATGTAGTATATATATATATATATATATATATATATAATATATATATATATATATATATATATATATAAATATATATATATATATATATGTATATTATTTCAAGGCAAGGGCAGACATGTTTTTGCTTGAAGACTTATCCTTATAATTACTCGCCAAAATCTGCTTATCTCCACGCCTATTACCGCTCAGGTAACTGAAAATTTTAATGAGGTTTAAAAAGTTTTGCTCAAATTTCTCTCAAGCTCTTTCGTGCACAAATACAGAAATAATAATAATAATTTGAGGATTTAAATAATTTAAAGTCGTTGGAAAAGTCATTTAAATCCTGAACCAAAACCGTTTTTCCAAAATCAGAAGTCTAGATTATGTTAGGGGAATTTTCCAGTTCCATTGTTCACCTGGAGAGAGAGAGAGAGAGAGAGAGAGAGAGAGATCCTTTCTTGCATGCTTGAATGAGAATTTTCCTTGTCCAAATTAATTAATGAACCTTGTTTTTAGGTGGAGGTTTTGGAAATTAAGTACATCAGGTGTACTAGTCATTTGGGGACGAGTATTGGGTCAAAATATATAATCATTCTGTTGACCATAGAGTATCAAACCTTATTATTGTGTCATGAATTGAATAGCTTAGAGTAGACTATTGATTTGTGAGACTACGAAATTCACATTAAAAGGCATTGAATGAAATTCATGAACAGAGAGACGACGGAATTTAGACCTCGAAATTAAATTGTAAACGATTTTGCCCAGAGGTACACGTTTCCAAAATAGACGTATGAGATTTGGATGAAGCCGATGAAGCTAGAGGCAGGAAACAGTGTCTATGAAAAAAAAAAAATTGATCGAAAACTTTCTACCAGTTATCGCACCTAAAAGATTGAAACCGAAACACGCACAAAAAACTAGCAAATTTTACAAAGATTTTTTAGGAGAAATGAAAAAATATTCTTTGATATTTGCATATTCAGAAAAGATTTCTAGGAAACACCTCTTACACCTTAAAGAAAGTCTGTGCTTTGGGCCACCCTCCCACTTTCAAAAATTCCATCAGCTTCCAAGAAACTTCTTTTCCCTGACTGAAGTCTCTTGTTTACTTTCAAATTCTTGTCGCTGACTTAATTCACTCTAAGGAATCCATTGGATGTACTCGACAGTAAGATAATACAGTTATTTATATATATATATATATATATATATATATATATATATATATATATATATATATATATACATATATATATATATATATATATATATATATATATATATATATATATATATATATATATATATATATATATATATAATATATATATATATATATATATATATATATATATATATATATATATATTATATATATAATATATATATATATATATATATATATATATATATATATATATATATATTATATATATATATATATATATATATATATATTAATATAATATATAAATATATATATTCCTTGGCAAGAAAAATGTACCGATCTAGCAACAAGTCACTTTAAAACAATGAATATCAATATCAACTCCCTAAATTTGTCTTTTAAGATTGCCAAATTTTAAGTTCAATTTAATTTTCATATTAGCATGAACATAGCATCCAAAATGAATAGCGTTTATAAAAATCTAATAAACAAACCAGCGTACAATTCTTAAATCATTAAAAGCCCCTTGGAATAACCTAACCCTGATATCGAACATCTACCAAACCAGTACGAGTTGTTTTTCAAAAGACTCTGAGATCATTCAGTTACGGACGAGTCATTTAAGCTACAAATCTTCTACGCTTTTCTTTTTATCGCTTCAAACTTATCATCTCGAAACTATCGAACCATTTCACACCTCACAAGAATTGCCTGAGTTACAACCTTTGAACTCCCAGGAACTTCGAAGTAATCCAGCAATGAATCTCTGAACTTTGTTCGATTAGAGAACAAAGTTCAGAGGCAATCTGGAAAATGCGCCCTTCCAGAGAAAGGCGTATTTCCAGATTACCTCGCCAACCTTACTCCAATGCCAAGAAACATTTATCTAAGATAATTATAGAGGAGCAGCTGCACTGAGCGACGGCATTTGCAGATCTTAAAAGAAGCTCTACCATATATTAGATTCACATCAACCATGCATCTGATGTCTAGGCCAGTCCCTTACGACACTCCCGATTGGCTGTTGATATGCCAATCACAGGGCTGGAAACTCTCAGTCTTTCGAGAGAGTTCACATAGGCAGGATGTATGTACTTTTCAAAGACGTATCCCTAAAGAGATGTGGAACATTCATCCTGCCTATATGAAATCTCGAGAGATACTGAGTTTCCAGCCCTGTGACTGGCTTATCAACAGCCAATCAGGAGCGTCGTAAGGGAATGGCCTAGACATCAAATGCACGGTTGATGTGAATCTACTAGTATAGTACCTATAAACATTTGTTCCAAATACTCAAGTCTTATTTGTTGGATAAACAAGTAAAAAAATGCACGAAAGTTTTTTTTTTTTTTTTTTTTTTTTTTTGGTACAGCAAATAATGCTGTATGAGCCACACCTCATAAAATTTTCAGTCATGGCCCGGCATCGCCTGTCCTATAGCGTTGCCATGGCGAATGAATCAGGGCGTTCTAATTTTAAAGCTTGAATTTAAATATAAATTACTGATATTAGAGAGCTGGGACTTTGGTTAATGTTTCTGATTGATATGAGGGTTGGATGATCAAATATTACAATTTGCCAGGCCCTTCTAGCCTCAGTAGTTCTTAAGATCTGAGGGTGGACAGAAAAGCGCGGACGGACAGACAAAGCACTATCAATGACATTCTTCACCTGACTCTCATAAACGTATCATCACAAACAACTGTATAAAACTTCCTTCATTCCTCACTTTGGAAAGTTTTCCCCACTGTGGCCGTTCATTGATATCCATTACTTCCTTCTTCATTAAACAAAGCGGCGAACTGCCATAAGTACCCAGGCAGCCAGCGTCACTGTATTATAGACCTTTCAAGAGGAAGACCAACCCTGCTTTGTGAGAATAAGTGGGTCGTTTGTCTTCTCTCAGTGCGTCCGTTGGCCCCTCTGAGTAAAGTGAAATCTCATTTGCATGTCCTAACGGAAAGAAGGGTAATAAATGATTTGCTGTGATGAGAGAAAGAAGAATTGAGAGAATTTTTGGAAGGATTTCACCATGTGAGATGAGGATTCCTGGATTTCTTCCCAGAGAGCTCTCATGCTATAGAGATTTCACCATTTTCAGTTTTCTGTCAAAGAAAAATTTTGAGATGGCTTTGTCTGTCCGTCCGCATTTTTCTGTCCGACCTAAAATCTTAAAAACTACTGAGGCTAGAGGGCTGCAAATTGGTATGCTGATTGCTGATCAACATCCACCCTCCAATCATACAACATGATACCGAGACCACCACAAGATAAATCTATTTTCGTGGTCTGGATTATATGCTGTACAGATAACTCAATGGCTCCGAAGAAATTCGGTGCATATTTTACTTGTTTAAGCTTTTCTGTTTTCTTCCTCTTTTCCAATCCTATCTCGACCGAAAAAACTCACGTACTTTCATCGTTTAGGACAAAACAAAAGAGACATCAAGACCGGGAGACGGAGTTCCGACATATCACCAGTTCTGACTTGGGACTCTAACCTGGAAACATTTTGACACCTGGAGAGAGAGAGAGAGAGAGAGAGAGAGAGAGAGAGAGAGAGAGAGAGAGAGAGAGACTCCGAAAGTCTACAGAACGCTTACAAAGAGACTCCTAAATACTATAATCTGCCTTAGTCAAAAAATATAACTGATTTTTGCTCAATGATTTCCTTGTTCACGAAAACTCCTTCTCAAAAGGTTAAATGCTTTATGCAGTATGTTGTCAATGTTTTCCAGTGAAGAACGAAAATAAAATTAAAGGAAAATAATTACTGAGTAACTTCACACAACAATGTTGCCAAATAACTAAATTCAAAAGAAAAACCGTTATGGAAAATATTTTAAAATTCAAGAGTTGAAAGAATTTCAAAACATAAAGAAAATGAAACATTATTTTAACATTTTAGTGGTCCATTTACATACGCAATTACATTCTGATACCTCTTGATGTCTAAGATGAAACATTAAAATTTTTTTTAGTATTACAAAAATACATTCATGGAAAAAATGTATATGTAGGTTATCATATGTTAAATATGCGTATTTCATTCACTTGCCAACGTATTTGTTTTTCATCTTTAAGGCAAACTATAAGAATAAATAATACGGGAGAAAACACTAAAACACGGAATAATTGGAAATGAGAAGCCATCTTCGTAAACAATAATGCATTTCTTGGTGTAACATACATCGCGGGTGTTAAAGGAAATATGAATCTATTTTTGCTGTCTATGAACAGTAATAAACCAATTTCAGTCACAAGTCTAACAAGGACTCTCTCTCTCTCTCTCTCTCTCTCTCTCGTATTGATATCTAATTTTCTGCCCCAGGACAAAAGCATTGCAATCAATACGAGTCTGATCTGCGAAATTCCTCACTCTCGCATCGTTAACTGATCACGAAGAATTTCAAACGAGAATTTGGAAGCAATTCTCGGTTACCTTTCATCGACGATGCCCTGGAACAGCCATATTCCCATTCCCACTTTATCAAATCGCTCGGTTCACTACGGTTCCTACTTTCATCAAGAGGGACTGACTGACTTCCCTTTTTTATACACAAAACTGCACCACTGAATTGTTTAGACAAGTTCGTGTATTTTTTTATTGTTTTTTTTCTTCTTTTCTAAAGGAAAGTGGTTATTTATTTAGTTCTGAATAAAACAAGAGTTAAGCTCTGTGTTATATGTAACACGGATTAAGCAAAGGAATTTCATGTTATTTGATAACAAAAATTTCGGTTTATGTACAGTATATAATGCTGTTTTTAAATTCAGTCACGGCCAATAAAACAGACTCACCCGGCCGTGGTGGACTGTGTTGTTGCGGTGTCAGACGAACGATCACAGCTAACTTGAACTTAAAATACAAATAACAACTACTGAGGCTAGAGAGCTGCAATTTCGTTCGTTTGATGACTGTAAGGTGGCTAATCAGTTAACCAATGTGCAGCCCTCTAGCCTCAGTAGTTTTTAATTTTGAGACCGGAGGGTGCACAGAAAAGTACGGACGGACAGACAAAGTCATCTCAATAGTTTACTTTTGCAGAAAACTAAGAGCGACCTTCCATGTAAGGACATGGCCAGAATTTGAAAGTTAAGTTACGACAGATTTGTTTCTATGACACCGAAGAAGAGGTACAATAGTTTCATGGACTTGAAACGACAAGCCCACACAGCCGCGTATAAAAAAAATAACATTAAAGTGAGAGAGAGAGAGAGAGAGAGAGAGAGAGAGAGAGAGAGAGAGAGAATCCTCTGCAATTACAGTCGACTGCCCTTTGAATTCCGAATAGTTAATGCGTTGTATGAATTCCGGATATTTATGGCATAACTTCAATGCCAGATACAAATGGGATGGTTTAGATTCCGGATATCCGTGAAACGATCTAAAGGAAAGATAACCAGCGGGAGATTGAAATTCAGGATACCCAGTGAATGATTTGTACCCAGAGTATCTTAGCATGATTCATTTGTGAACGTGGCATTTTTTATTCATTTTATTTTTTTTTTCTATCACAGTCCTCCAATTCGACAGGGTGGTATTCACAGTGTGGGGTTCCGGGTTGCATCCTGCCTCCTTAGCAGTCCATCACTTTTCTTACTATGTGCGCCGTTTCTGGGATCACATGAATGATTAATTATTAATTATTAATTATTATTATTATTATTATTATTATTATTATTATTATTATTATTATTATTATTATTATTATTATTATTATTCAGAAGGTAATCCTTATTGAAATACAACAACCCTACCAAAGGGGTCATTGTCTTGAAATTCAAGCTTCCAAAAAATATGGTGCTCGTTCGAAAGAAGTAACTGAATGTACTGGGAAAAATCAGAAGGAAGAGATCTGTTATTAGAAAAATAGATGAGTAAACAAAGAAGTACATAAATAAATACAAATTTTAGTAAAATGTCAAATAACGATGTCAAAACCTAGCCTCTACCATCACTGTAGATGCTTCTGTGAATGTGATTTCCAAACTAGGATGTCTCGGTAATGTTGTTTAATAGACGCAAAGAATTTCTTCAAAAGAAAAATTTCAGCCAATTTGAGGCACAAACTGATTCGTAAGAATCCGAAAGTCTAAGTCTCCTGCAAAGAATATCGAGAAATTAGCGCAAAACAGAGCGAATTCTCGGTTCCAAACCATGAAAAATGATGTGACGAAGCCCCTTCCTCGCAGAGATATTACAGGTAGTGTTAATCAACCTTCCGCCCAGAAATAACTCAGTATTACAGAAGGAAACCTTTCCAGGTGTAATGAAAACGCTTTGCGTTTCTGCAAAAATCAAGACTTTTCGGAGATGTCATCACGTAAACCATTCCGATTAAATGCGTTCGCAAGATGTGAGAGAGAGAGAGAGAGAGAGAGAGAGAGAGAGAGAGAGAGAGAGAGAGAGAGATGAAATATATATTATGGGTATATCAAGACTGATTCTGGATGCTTCTAGGCATTGTTCCCTTCGAAGTTTCTTTTGTCGTACAACAGACAGTTCGACAAACCCGTTAGTTATTTCTAGATGGGTGAGCTAGAACCCCAGTTTATATCTTCACCCAAACCCCTTGCTCTAAAACCGTCTGATCCATGTATGAAAAAGAAATTAACTTTTCTAGAAGGAGAAACTAGGCACCCTACATAGACTTTCATCCAAACCCCTTGTCTCCAGAACCGTCTCACCCATCTAGAAAATCAACTGAAGAAACTCCGAAAGTTTCCACTTTATCGCCAGTAAAAGGAAACATCGAGTTTCCGCATTGTTTTAACTTCCATATATTTTGGCAATTTACTTAATGGCAATTTCTCTTTATGGGGAGAATAGTTGTGGAACTAAAGAACTTTCGAGGAATAGCAAACAGAGAGTTCGAAAGTCCTTATTCGGGAAAATCATTTCAAAATTGGTGCGTCGTCGAGGATTGGTGTAAATCCGGTCCAACAAAATCAGAGAAGGCATTTCAATTTAAAATTCTATAATAAGATGTGAGTTTTGTTAAGTTATAGTTCTAGCTTATGATGAGCTTAACAGAGAATTTTGTTCCATATTGATTGAAATGATTCGGTGTGTAGATGGATTATCTGATGATCGAGTAAGACTGTCTTTTCTGTCATAGCATATACATATCAAAAACATTTTTACATTTTATTCTAAAACCTCTTAAAAGTATTTTCATAACTTGCCCGACTCGCACCTAAGCGCACACATACACACATCGTATATATAATTTCTAAATCAAATTGGGATCAAACCCAGGTCTTTCAATTGAAAGACAAGAGCGCTACCACTGAATCACACAAGTTATAACGGAAGTTGGAACCTGAGTACCGCTGTACTTGAAGCTTTTATCTGGAGAGGCTTATTGCCCAGCATAACGGCGAGTTTTACCAAACTTCCCGAATCAGCAGTGATCCAATTATTATTTAAATATATATATATATATATATATATATATATATATAATATATATATATATATATATATATATATATGTATATATATATATATATATATATATATATATATTATATTATATATATATATATATATATATATATATATATTTATATATATAATGTATATATACACAAAACTGTGAACGCGTTGGTGTATAAGGTTTTTTTGACATGATTCCAGATGATATAAAAAGCTAATAAATAAAAGGAAACGAGATATACTCAGGGAGAAAATGTTGAACGATACAGAACTTGATTGCATATCGGAGCCATCACGCTCTGTCGAATATCTCCTCACTGGAACGCGGCTAATTCGACCAGTCCAATAAAACGGCTTCGTTTTGCCAGAAGCACTATGACCTAATGGTACTGATTTTTTCAGTCAGGAGTACTATGACCAAATAGTGCTTCTTTTCCGTCAGAAGTACTATGAACAAACAGTGCTTGATTTTCGTAAAAAGTACTGCGACCAAACAGTAATTATTTGGGTCAAGAAATGTTAAAAATAACCTATCATGACCAAGTAAGGTAGCAACAAAATTAATTCAAAGGATTTTTGTTAAAGATATCAACCCCAAGACCGCTGCTTTATGGGGAGAGAGAAAGCGAGAAGATTAAATACTACAGCTAATAGCTTCTTTTTTAAAGGCGATGACAAAATGGGTCCTTTGAAAAATAAGTACAAAAGGCGCCAAAGTTCCTGAGGCATAATCTACTTTCCTGCACATCGTATAATCAAGGCCACCGGCAATAGATCTATCTTTTGGTGATCTTAGTTATAAGCTGTATGAGCCGCACCCCATGAAAGTTTAAACCATGGCCCAGGCGGTGGCCTGCCCTATATCGTTGCCAGACGCAAGATTATGGCTAACTTTAAACATTAAATAAAATAATAACTAAGACTAAAGGGCTGCAATTTGGTTATGCTGATGATCGGTGGGTGGATTGGATGATCAATCATAACCAGTTTGCAGCCCTCTAGCCTCAGGAACTTTCTAAGATCTGAGGCTGGACAGAAAAATAGTACGGAAGGATATACAAAGCCAGCACAATGATTTTCTTTCCCAGAAAACTAAAAAAAACAGATGAAGGAACCAGGAAACACAGAAGTTCCGAGTTTTTTTTTTATTCCAAGAACAAAAGAGCCAGTGGTTCTGTGGTTCATGTCAGCATCTCATCTGTATGAATTTTTTTAATATTTTAATCTGATATCATAAACGGAAAAAGAATATGTAAATGAAAGCAATAGAATGAGCATATAAAAAAAGACATTTATAATAAGAATAAAATACAAAATGATCTGTTAAATTACTTTCATAAAAGTTAGCAAAAGATTCAGTATATACACACTTACCGTATATATCCACATATCTGTAATAAGGACTTCTCAAGTATAAAATAAAAACTATCTAAAAATATAGATGCAATAATATTTCAGGATGAATATTGTCCGTAGAAACAATGCATCATGTATTCATTCCGCATCGATGAAATAATTGAATTATTGAAATATCCCGCAGAGATGGGTTCGTCTATCGAGATCACTGAAAATTGGCGAAAAAGAGAAAAAAAACGAGTTCAGAACGGAAGCCCAGTGGAAGCAGTTCAATAAATCTGGAAGCTTGAATTTCAAGTCAATGGCTCCTCTTGTAGCTTTTTCCTTGTGAATAGGGACCGTCTTCTGAAAAATAATAATAATAATAATAATAATAATAATAATAATAATAATAATAATAATAATAACATCAATCCCTACACCCACGAATAGCAGAACAACTCCAGCATTGTATCACAAACCACCATGTGCCAAAATGGATGACCACATGGAGAACATCCGGAGTACAGAAAGACAAGAAGCATGTAACTACAGGCTTATCAACTGCCTGCCAGTAATTTGGAAGTTACTAACAAGTATCATCAGTGAAAGGCTAAACACTACCTAGAGGACGACATCATGCTGGATGGCAAGAACATCAAGGAAATAGACTATAAGGATTTGTATCTAGAGATATCAGGATGGAGTTTGGAATAGAAAAATGTGCCTTGGGCAACATACAAAAAGACTAAGTGACAAGGACTGAGGATAAAGCTACCAGATGGGAATAGCATCAAACACATATATGAGACACTATACAAATACCTGGGAATAGAAGGAGATATAAAACACAATGAGATGAAGAACATGATCAGGAAAGATTATATGCAGACTCTAGCCAAAATTCTGCACCAGAAATATGATGGAAAGCCATAAACCACATGGACAGTACCAGTAATAAGATACAGCGCAGGTGTAGTGGAGTGGACGAAGGCTGAACTCCGCAGCATAGACTACAAAAACTAGGGAAACATATGGGACAATACACAAAGCACTACACCCAAGACCATATACAGACAGATTATACATAGCACGAAAGGAGGGAGGGAAAGGACTACTAAGCATTGAGGACTACGCCAATCGAGAGCAGAGTGCTGGAGCAATATCTGAAACCCAGTGGAGACGAGTGGATAATAATAATTCTAAGTAATGGGCCCCGAGGGCTTGTTCCATATGAACAGAGTTTATCTTTTAAGAAGACCTGAAAAATCGTTCCTGTTTTGTTTTGACGAACTGCATAGCCCCCTTCCCCTTTTTTTTCTTTAAGTATTTGGATTTTCCAGCCAGTGTCTCAGTTTTTTATACCCTATAACATCGCACTTCTTGTCTGTGCTGTCACATTTTCAAACCAAACATCCTCAAAAGATGAGCTAATTAAAGGCTCTGAATAGTATGAATATCTTTGAAGGCCGTCTTCTCAGAATGGGGAAAAGATAGCCCACTCCAATTCATCAAATTAGGAATGAAAAATCCATGCACTACAAAGCAATCCACAAAGACGGTCTTCTTCGGAAGAATAGCAATCTATAGCCTTCGACGCTAATGACATTCGTCGCAGTATGGTATTGTTGACGGTCTGTCGCATTCGAAGGAGATACAAAGACTTATTATTCAGGGGAAAGCCAATGCTTTGGATCAGTAAGGATGGGTTAGTGGGGCTTTTTAAAATAAATTACATAATGTTATTGAGAGGAATCTTAACGATTTGACGAGTATCGTAAGAGGCAGGCAATTAAGACCTCTTATTTTTGTGGTACACAATGAAAGAAGCTTGTGTCAGATTTATTCAGTTGCTCACACTAATAAATTTTATTTGTTGTTTTATTGTGTCAAATGAAATTTAAAACAATGAACGACATTCAAACAGCTTGCGTGTAATAAAAGCTGAGCCTCTCTCTCTCTCTCTCTCTCTCTCCCTCTCTCTCTCTCTCTCTCTCTCTCTCTCTTAGCCTCATATGTCGAAAAAATTATTCACCCCTATAATTGGATAAGACATTTCATAACCAAACTTAATTAGGAACTAATGGAAATTGTCTCTATAGAGAACCATTAAACAAAACAAAACTGTGGAAAACTACCTTTAACCTCTGAGAAAACTGCTAAGGTTTATCAGTAGAGAACCAAAGGAAAATTACCAGTTTTATCAAAGTTCCTCGTTGGACATGTGGCTTTCGCACTCGGCTACCAATCCGGTGGTGTCCGACGTTCGTATTCTCGACTCGGCCAACGCGTAATCAGAGGAATTTATTTCTGGTGATAGAAATTAATTTTCTCGTTGTAATGTGGTTCGGATCCCACAATGAGCTGTAGGTCCCAATTGGTTCCCAGCCACGTTCAAAATATCTAATCCTTAGTGGCAGCCCTAGAAGACCTGTTAATCAGCAGCTCATTGGTCTGATTAAAACTAAGATATACTTAACCAGTTATCAACGTACAAAGACGCTCTATATCTCGTACGTATGTATTTAAACATTAATATTCAAAATGCATTGTTTATTATTACGAGTCGGTTAGCATTCCTCAGAGTAAGTTCTATCCGTTCCCAAGTAGCTCAAACGTACAAATCAAAGGGATGAAAATAAACAGAAAGTTTTACTCTCTCTCTCTCTCTCGTGAAAGGGAATGATTGAATATTATACGGCATGAATAAGTCACTTACATTTGTAAGTTCTCTGACAAACAATTTGAATTCACTCTTCAGGAAAGAAAAACAAGAAAAAAAAAGTTTTCCTTTTCAGAAGAGATATTCTTACTTTCTAATGAGAAGAGTTACAAGAATGACAAGGCTGTCTATCTCGAAGAAGGAAAAGCAAAGAGAATTCTTTCTTTTGTTTGTAGACATCTGTTCCTTCCCCATAAACACGGCCGGACCTGTTTTTATGAGCTAGAAGGGTAATATAACCGCTGGATTAAGAGAGAGAGAGAGAGAGAGCAGCGGACGAGAGAGAGAGAGAGAGAGATCCTTTCTGGCCTACCTGGATGAGAATTCTCATTGTCCAAATTAATTTAATTCTGGGTATAAATATGAAAGCTTGGTGAAGAAGAGAGAGAGAGAGAGAGAGAGACGAGAGAGAGAGAGAGAGAGAGAGGCGGGGGGGGGGGGGGGGGGGGGGGGGGGGGGCGTGAACTAGGGTCTCGGCTAACAATGGTTTCACAAACAAAAAACGTTAACTTTATTTCTCCTTTATATTGAAAGACATTCTGCGATATCATCCTCCTATGAAAAAATCAGTGGTTGGTCATTTGCTGTGCAAAATCACATTTGAAATAAATAATTGTATTTTAACATTTTATACCACTAGATTTAAGACAATTAAAGTATTATGGGATTTTACTGAGAATGTTACAAAAATTATGCTAATAAAAGAAAAGGTTTCAAACCCGAAATTAGCACGTACGAAAAAGCACCAATGCGTTGACAATAAAACTTAAAATATATAAACAAAATAATGAGAAACTCAACAGAAACCGCGAGAATATCCGTTTAATTCATTAAGGCAATGATTTGAGGTCTCTCGTTCTTTCTTTCCCTCCCTCCCTCTTTATTCCTTTCTTTCTTTCTTTGCTTTATATCTGGGGGAAGGACTGTTTAACATCTTGAATGCCAAATAAGCCCCATGGTTTTATGTATATTAGTCTGCTGAGTTGTATTAATCAGATGACCTGAATGAATATCAATATCACTTGATTTGGAAAGTGGAAGTATCGGTAAATACTTAAAGCCTCTCTCTCTCTGTCGAGTTTCATACAGTCCCGATCATTTAGTGTTTCTTCATTAATTTCACGCAAAATGAGGAGATAGGGAGGAGGAAGACGCTAATTGCATGTGAACAGAACAATAAAATTGAGAACGAACAAATCGAATCCAGGGTTGACAGTTCCTGAGTGTTCTAGGTTACCAGGACACTTTAGTAAATTATAAAATAATTTACAAGTAGGTAATTTCATCAGAAAACAAAAACATTTTTTCATTCAAATGTGGAAATAAATTAATTGTCCATGATACACTCTAGGGAAACGCACCTAAATTAATAACAATTTCTTTAGGAGGGTAAATTACACATTTCAAAACTTAATTTCAGAATAATGTAGTTCTATAAATGAAAGAAAAAAAGGGAAAAGCAAACAAAGTGGCCGGTACCAAATTCTTATCCATTTTTCAAAAACCTGTGTCACTTGCAGTAAGTACGACCGGCAAGATAAGACTAATTTCACCGTAATTTCGTATTCGGTGTACAACTGATAATTAAGTATGTGAATTACAGTTTCAGGTATTTGAGTTAGGGCGAGAAATTGTGTTAAATTTCTCTCTCTTCTTCCTTCCTTTGAAATATCCAGGGAACTACTAGGGTCGGTAAGCGGAGGACGTTTTCTTTATTTATATTGATTGCCATTTCGTCCCTCTTCGGGACCTAAAACTGAACAATGAAACTTTCCACTAAAAGATATTCATAACTATATTCAGGCGTTGTCTGGATACCAAGATCAAATCATTTTGCTTTTCCTTTACATCTCTTCCAATTCTCTAGCGAGTCTAGATCCATTGACCACAGCTCATCCCACGTACTTGAAAACGTAAACCTCCAAACGTTTGCCTAATTAAAGCAACTGATACACAGTTTCATCACACATACTGAAGGTGAAGTTAGCCATCTACCACGACGAGTCAGCTCGGTTAATTTAAGAGAATAAAAAAAATAATAAATCTAGAGGAAATGCAACTTTCACTGTTGCATAGATCACAGCTGAGGATCAGGAATACTTCATTCTAAACTAAGTCATTTTAAACTTGCATGGCTTCACCAAGATGAGTTATCGACAATTTTCAGGCCGCCTCCGAAGAGAAATGCCCAGATTAATCCTAACCTCTTCCAATGCAATTCTGAACAGTCTGGAAAATCTTTAAGAGAATTAGCTTATAGTGCAGCAGTTAGTGGAAGGCTGACTATCGCAATATTTCGAAAAAAAGTAAATCTTTCGAAAAATTTTAAGTAAACGAGAGATATTTTTGGGTTGCGCCTTTTCATTTTTTTTCTCTCTTTCTTTTACCTCCGGAAGCACTAAAGGGAAGTATGCCGTAATCGAATTTTTGTTTACAGGCAGTGAAAATTCTCCTTGCATGTAGAGTATTCCATCAAAAGAGAAACTGCAGTAAACCACATTGCATCATCCACTTTCTATCTGTTGCATCACCTCCACTCTCTGTTCTATTACTTTTGAAATATATACTATTTATCTTTTCAGAGATTTTCGAATCATTTCTCTTTCTGGTAATCTTTACAGAATATTGCAGAGACCCAGAAAAAATGAACCTGGATATAAATTAATCCCATTTTCTATTTTTTTTTTTATTAATAGATGAATGAGACCTGCAGTATGGCCATGGGAGTGGTCGTTAATTCGGGAAAATATAACCTATTTCCACCGTCATAATTGTCACTCAGGCCGCTGGAGGTCTGAATGTCGCAAGACGGCCTTGTGCCTTTCTAGTCTACTTGGGGAACTAGTATATATTGAATGATTGAGACGGTCCATAATAATATAAATATAAAAGAATGACAAAAGATAGCATCGATATATTGAATGTCTATTGAAAAACAGTAATAAATATGATAGAACAAATTATATTTGAACCAAACTGCAAAAACTATGTAAATGCACTTTCATTGAGCACATATATTTTTTTTCGATTACTGCAACGTATTTAGAGGACTTAACATTACATTATAGAACGTGCACACACACACCACACACACACAGACAAATTTCGGGCATCAATCCACGGACAAATTCACCGCTCAGAAAATTCTGAAGATGCTAACGCCACTTTCATTTGCCCAGGTCTCTCTCTCTCTCTCTCTCTCTCTCTCTCTCTCTCTCTCTCTCTCTCTCTCTCTCTCATTATGAGCCAAAGAAAGGGAATTGTAATAGAGAAATAACTCATCAAACACCCAAGTGGGCGGGGAAACTGCTGCTATTGGCTTCACTGACAGAAGAATAACAGTTTCCCTTTTCCCTTTCCCGGGAATCATGAAAGTCTCTGACGATTCCTCCTGGAGTGTTTGGCTGCTATTACCGCTGCCATTTGCAGTCGTCCTTCATCAAACGGCCTGGAAGGAGCTGGAGGACTTGTAGCTATATTTCTTTCCTTTTCGACAATAGGAGCGGAAAATGGAGAATGGACGAAGGGCCCAAAACCATTCACACTTCTTTCGAAGTTTCTTGCACTTCGTGTTTTCTGAATGAAAATGTCGTTTTTGGAACATTTATATCAGTTAATATCGAACAATCGAGTCGTTTAATCATTCTAACAGTTGTCTTCAAACTTGCTTTGTATAAATCGTATGTTCATTCAACATTTTTGGTACCTGTAAGTAACCAAAAAACGTTAAAGTAAAAAAAATATTTGGTTACTGTAAGTAAAATAAGTGTTATTTACTTTAGCTCTTAGAAAAAAAATGCATAGTAATTTCTTAAGGCACTGGTCAGAGGAATAAATAGATATATATTAAAATAAATGAGGTTAATAACCTTAGCACTTGCTCGTTAGAGACAGATGCAAAACTGTGGATTCCTCAAGATGCTGAGATGAGACAACTCGAAAACACGCCAGTCGCGGGAAGACGAGATGTGATCGCATTCCAGAGATATGAGGTAAACCGCAAGGAAAGGTCACTTCAGGTCACCGCGTAGTGCGCCAGTTAAAAACGTGTACATGGGAAAGTGGAAAACACGAATAGACTAGCATGCATGCGTTCGTGTGTTCTGTAGCGTATGTGTAACCAGACGTCTGTTGGTGGGCTTAGTACATATGCACGATCGTTAGAACTAGTGAATGGGATATCATCTCTAGTATGTGAATTAACGGAGAATTAGACGACAAACTATCGTAGTGGTCACAAGACACTGTGGCGATCCGAGGAGGCGCTAGATCCATCGGAAAAGGTAAAGTGAAAAAGACTTTGAAAAATTATACCTTTTATGTAGTGACATTGAGTTCAGTTTCTAGAGAAAGGGAAGTGTGATGCGACACCCATTTATTGATGAACTTTAACATTTCATTGTTTGATAATTATATTCTCATTTCAGATGGATTAAAGGTCACCATTTAAAAAATGGATTCTCTAGACTTGTGCTGACTTGTATTGATAAAGACTAAGAAAAGCCGGAGAGGAATAGATAAGAGTGGGTACTTACTTAAATATGATTTCGGGAAGAGTAATGGTAGTTTAACGATTTTTGGAATGTTCTTTTAACTCATTTTTATTCCATTTTCATGTTAGCTATTTTGGGAAATAAAGATTATATTTTTTGTAATAGCGGGAGTTTTGATAATTGATTTTTCAGTTAGCTTCAGAGATGACAGACAAAGGAACTATGGAAGGTAGGTTACGTTCCCAGTTAGGAGTTCTCTCCAATTATTGAAACGAGGG
>NC_087207.1:95069961-95077461 GCF_015104395.2 Macrobrachium nipponense | reverse complement strand
AAAGGTAATTACAAACCAAAGAGTTAATCACAAACTTACGGTAACAAAAATAAAATTACGAAAAAAATAAAATAAATAGTTGAAACTAAAACACGAAAACATAAAAAATTAGGTGAAATGTAAACAAAACTACCACACCCAAAGTAAAAACAATGGCTAACGACCCACTGTGTACTGCTATGAAAATCACACAATAGCTAGTTGAATACCGGACGAGTTGTGTTCAATTCCGGTTTCATCCTCTAATACCCAGCGACTCTGAAATTAAAAGGTCCCGTCTATTTGAACAAAAAGAGAGTACTCTAAATTCCAGGTCAGTGATACTGTGAAAGGATGGTCTGTGCTAAACTGTGTTCCCTTATGGCAGAAAAAGGTGATTTAAAAAGAGGAAACATAGTTCTAACAGAAGACCTCTGTGTTCCAAAATCTGTGTCTAAGTCAGCGGGAACTGGATCCCACGTATCGCAGACCACACTGCGAACAGGTAAACAAGTAAACGACACACGAATTAAGGTCCACAGGAAGAGCAGGATTCTCCCTTAAACGTGATCCTATAGTAAAAGGGTTAGTAAAAACAAACCTGAAACTAATAGAGGAAAACTTTGCTTTAGTATTTCTTGTAACTTTTTTCGGATCATGTAGCTACTATGACCAAGGAAAGGCAATTTAATGTACTTTACATCTTTACTAGCAGTACTGTACACCGGCCTGGGACAAAATTTCTCATATGTAAAATTTTCAGAACTTGTAAAAAACTAATATGGATATGAATTTTCGGAAAAATAATTCAGGAGAAATACCATGTCTTGATGAAATAAATAAAAAAAAAAACATACATTGTAAGCTCTATTTATCATAGTACGTACTGACTTAAGTTTACACAACTTGGTGAAAAACTGAGATAATTCAATCCAAGCCAGTAAAAGTACTTTATAAACAGAGGTCTCAAAATTTACCTCTATTCTGTGTACCTGAACATCTAAATATGACAACTTATTATCCTGTTCTGTCTCGCAAGTAAAAGAAATATTAGGGTGACGAGAATTAAAATATTAAAAAAATAAATCCACGTGTGAACGTTCCTTTAACACAAAGAAAGTGTCATCAATGTACCTACGATAATACAAGGGTTTGAAAGCACTAGGGCATTCAGACATCCAAATCTTTTCACAATAATCCATGAAGCAATCTGCATAAACAGGTCCAAGGGAATTTCCTATAGGTACTCCATCTATTTGATTATACAATTTACCATCAAAAGTAAAAATGCCATCAGCAGTAGCCAATTGTAATAATTTTCGCAAGTCTATTTTATTAAGTCCAAAAGTTGATATGTGGTTTTCACATATATTAAGAATGTCAGTTGTTTCTTTTAATGGGATATTTGTGAAAAGAGAGTTTACATCAAAACTAGCCATTACAACATCTTGGTTAAAATCGAAAGAAACAATTCTTTGACAAACTTGAAGAATTTGAGACGTTAACTCACTCAAAGTTAGAGTTTTAAAAGTGGAACTAAAAACTTTGACAGATAATAGCTAAAAGTACCAATTGAGGATATAATGGGTCTCAGTGGGTTTCCTATTTTATGAAACCCTAGGCAGACCATACATATAATCGGCCTTTGACCCTGAAGTAAATAAATTACTGTATGTAACTTCCCCAATCTTATCTATCTAACTTCTTAACATCCTATTTGTCTAAAAATTTCAAAATGTGACCCGCAATATATAAATTTAACATCCTAAATTTTGTATTGTCAGAGTATTTCATTCATTTTATCTAAATAATCAGACCTATTCATCAATGCAACACCCCCTACCTTCATCTGGCTTAATAATAACTATACTATCATCGTTCTTAAGATTACGTAAAATATTTATTCTGTCTTCAACTGACTGCACCCTCCTTTCTACGATTAAAGTTTTTATCGATTTTATCCTTGTCAATTTTTCTGCCTGATGATGAGGTTTATACCTCGAAAGCTTGATGTATAATCTTCCCGGCTTAGGAAATATTCATCATTAAGGCTCTAGGCTGTAATGTATTGTATGATCATTGTAATGTATGTAATGTATGTATGTAGTATGTATGTATGATGTATGTATGTATGTATGTATGGTATATATATATATATATATATATATATATATATATATATATATATATATATATATATATATATATATAGATATATATATATATATATATATATATATATATATATATATATACTATATATATATATTATATATAGTATATATATATATATAAGTATTCATATCACAAAAGTAAAAGCCATAAATGCCACATCAAACATGGTATTGAAAGAAATGAATATTCCCCCTGACAGGATACGATCTTCACTACTTGGTATGATACATTAGGTGAGCAGTTTAAATGTAAAGTTTCAGCTTTCGTTTAACAGCTATATGAATACGTCAACTTTGAAGGCAATTCCTTGAATAGGTAATGGTGTTGTTTGCTTAAGGCACATTTATAATTTCGATTTAATATTTGTTGATTGCCTTCTTATGCTACGCTGTGACACCAACTTTTTAACATTTAACGTTTGAGTCATAAAGATGCACCAAAAGACGAAGCTAGATGATTCTCTTTCCTTCACAGCAATCACAGGCTTACAAGGACTCATTTGCCTCCGACGTTTTTCAGGTCGACATCAGGATGTGAATTTCATTAGCTTCTCAAGAACAAAAATATTCGCGTCGACTGTTAAACTTTCTTCTTCGATCTTCAGTATAAAGTGCTGAAGTTTATGCTTCAAGAATTTCCAATTTCATTAGTAATACCTTTATTTATTTATCGCTTCGTTCTTATCGATTATATCGGTGAATTGTTCGTGGATTCATTACTGTCAAAAATATGGATGAATTCGGTTTACGGAACAACCTTTGTCCTCTATCCTCGAATCAGTCCTGGATAACATGGCCGAGGTCCAAAGGCCCACACCAGGCATCTTATTCCATTTAATACTGACCATTTAATACTTTGGCCAAATGCCAACGTTCTGTCTTAATCCCGGTTTAATCCAAAACGACCAACCCACCATAAACCCGAAACGGAGTCCATTGTCGGCAAACCTCCAAAACAAAATGGGTTGCTTTTGTTTCCGGACTTAGCGATGAATCAGCGCTAATTCCACATAAAGCGGCTTTTGAATTTGCAGCCATAAAGGTGTTTCCACGATTTGCTGGAAACGAATAGAATATGGTGCCAAATTTAGGTCAAAGGCGAAGCTCTGGGGACCTGTGAGGTCTTTCAGCGCTGAAATTGTGAATTCACAGTAAAAAGGTTCGCAAGGTGCACAGGAGGAAAACCTCAAAGCAGTTGCACAGTGAAACCACATTGTTAGGAGAGGGTGGAGAGCAATATGGAAGAAAGGGATCATGAACGGAGGTAGGATAAAAGGAATGAAAGGGGTTGCAGCTAAGGGCCGCAGGGACGCTGTAAAGAACCTTGAGTAATGCCTGCAGTGCACCGCATGAGGTGTACTGACGGCACTACCCCCTACGGTATACTGGAACGAAGGCAGAAATGAAACGTGGAAATCAACTGGATTCGAGGATGGGTCGTTTGTGGCCAGTCACGGCTCTGGTCTGTCGTGTCCCTCTGGGTATGTATGAGACAACGGCTCTTTATATCTTCTGTCTTTTTTTTTATGTTCAAGCAGGAATGTTAGTAAACATTAAGACTCATTCTTCTGCATTCCTGTGTGTACCAATTCGTGAAAGAAAGACTCAGTAGTCAGTTTAGTTTTTTTTTCAGGCTACTACTCTGTGTACAATAAGTATATTATTAATTCTCCAATAACAGATATTATTATGTGTGTATGTGCAGGTTAAGATGGCAAAAGTTTTCGTTTCATTTACTCAATTTTGACTTTATGTTCAACATTTCCATGACTTTATAGTTACGCACCGTGTGTGAGGAAGACTCTCTCGTCGGTCTTGGTATAAGTGGGCGTCATTATGGTGTTTAACATTTCATATCGAAGCAGACATGAGGAGAGTGATTGCGGGTTTGGTGGTGCTTTTAGGCGGGGTGGGACATTAATTCTCCTTTCTCTTCAGGAGGGTCATTTTCGCTACAGGATTCCCGAAGGAGGACATAAAAGGATTTTCTTCTCAAAACCTCTTTATGTTGGTTTTACCGTTACTGACACCTTCCTGTTAGAAATGGGCTAAGTGCGAAATCTCGTTGTAGTCATGGTTACCTCTTTTGTTTTTAACTTTGTTCTAAAAAGTGAAAAACGAACGATTCTGTTATAATCTCGGTGAGCGTTATGGCTCATAACAGCATACAACACGAGTGGTTATTGGAGGCGGGGGATTTCCTTGACTACCGAACACAAGCTCTGCTAATTAAGGACAGGTATTACGGGGTGATGGCCTACCAAAAGGGCAGATTAGAAGTAAATTCATGCCGCCTGTGATTATGTGTGGACGAAGGATCCTCTTCTCTAATGTTATTATTCGAGATCTCTAATAATGAGGGCCCCCCTCTCTCTCTCTCTCTACGTTAATGATATGATTAAATACATAGAAAACTGCCTGCTAATTCAATATGCTGATGCCCACCCAAGTTCTTTTGGCTGATCAATTAGAAAATCTAGATGCCTTGATTAAAAGGACCTGAAACTAATATTGCTCAAAATTAAGAAATATTTTCTAAGGAAAGGGCTATTATTAAATGCCACCAAAACGCAGTGCATGTTTGTGGGTAGCTCACAGTATATTAGCAAAATTCCGATGACATTGTAAAAAATGCGATGGGGATAAAGTAAAAGATAAGTCAACATGTGAAAAATCTAGGTCTACACATGGACAGGATATGACATTCAGTACTCACATTGACGAGCTGAGTAGAAAAGTCAGTGGCATTCTAATGTATCTAAGTAGAGTAAAGATTACTTTGATGATACTACTCGAGCCTTGATTGTGGAAAGCCTGGTCCTGAGTGTAATAAACTACTGTATTAAGATATGGGGAGTAACAAATGATATGCACATGGAAAAAGCTCAAAAAATCCAAAAACTTTGCAGGTAGAGTAGCCGTTATTGGGGTGAAAAACACGATCACATCACCCCAACCCTCCAGCAATAAAGTGGATAAAATTAAAAGAAAAGTGTATGTACGATGTTTGTGTGTTTTTGTTTTTAAAAGTTTGAGAAAAGAATATCCCAACTGGCTATACACATTTCCTACAGTTGGTAATTGTAGGAATGCATTAACAAGACAGAATGAAAATCTATATGTAGACAGCTATCGAACAGATTTGGGTTCACGCTCGATGGCAATAAGGGGCCCAGCTTGCTGGAATAAACTACCTCTGGAATTAAGAAAATGTATAGATGTTAGTTCTGAGTTATTCAAAAGGAAACTTAAGCAATACTTCTTAAATTTTACTTGAATGTATATATATCCTAAAATTTTACAATCCAATTATTGTGAATTTTATGTAAATAATTTATATTGTAATGTAGCAGAATAACCATTTTATAATGGAATAAAGGTTTTTGACTTTGACTTTGACTTTGACTCTCCTTTTACCAAGCCTTTCTCTTTATCTCTACCAATAGGGACCCCCTTCTCTCTCTCTCTCTCTCTCTCTCTCTCTCTCTCTCTCTCTCTCTCTCTCTCTCTCTCTCTTTTACTAAGCCCTCTCTCTCTCTTTTACTAAGCCCTCTCTCTCTTTACTCTTTACTGATGGGGACCCCGCCCCCCCCCCCTCTCCTCTCTCTCTCTCTCTCTCTCTCTCTCTCTCTCTCATCTGCTGCCTCCTATCTTAGCAGCTATAATGGCTTTCTATGATTTCCACTTGTAGAAGACTAATCCAATTGAATTATCAAGGAAGGCCGGGCGTCGGGAATCTCCTTGAGAAGTATTCCTTGAAAAATGGTCTTTATTCAGAGCGATCAAAAGCTTCTATGATGAACGCGAATCGTGTTAGGAAATCTAGACAGGAGAGCGGCAGGTTTGGGACAAAACTGTTTCATGTCTCCTGGACTGTATCACCCGTAGGAGGAAGGGAGATAAGAAACCAGTGCAAAGTTTTGGGATAAGAAAATGGGGTCTCAATTTAGTGGGCGATTGCAGATGTTTGCATAAGATACAAACGACTATTGTGGAAGGTGAAGATATACTGCAGAAGTAAATGGCAAAAAGTTTTAAAATATTCGATATATGAGAAAATGCCTTTTGGCGAATGACACTGACGATGTAACACTATATAAGTGTTAACTTCGTATAGGTTTGAGGGAACAATGAAACTAATAATGGGAGGATTGACAGAAGGGGAGAGTCACTAAAAAAGTAAAGGAGTTCGCTTCCTTGACACTTATAGTTATGGAGAAAGAAAGGCAGGGGCCGCCTCCAATAAAATCCACAGCGAAATGACACTCGCTCTCTGTCGTCAGGGTCCCTCGCATTTCCCACCTCTTCCGTTTCTCGAGTCGAAGAGTATTGATGAATCCCTTATCTCCAAACTCATCTGTAAGTGACGATATTTTGGGCCTTCTCGAAGCGCCGGCCGGGTGGGGAGGAGGACATCCAAGCACTGGTTTGTTTCTTTGTTTTGAACGGTGTTTCTACGTTGCACGGAACCAGTGGTTATTCAGCAACGGGACCAACGGCTTTACGTGACTTCCGAACCACGTCGAGAGTGAACTTCTATCACCAGAAATACACATCTCTCACACCTCAATGGAATGCCGAAGAATAGAACTCGCGGCCACTGATGTGGCACGCCAACACCATACCGACCACGCCACTGTGGCACTCGAGCACTGGTGCGTGCTGGATGATGACGACCTATTCAACGAACGCGTCTGGCTGATTCGTTCTCGCTGATGTGCTCTTTGATTTAACAAAATGGTTCCAAAGGCATTTAACCCTCCCCACCTCCCCCCCACCCACCCCTCCCAACCCCTTCTCTCTCTCTCTCTCTCTCTCTCTCTCTCTCTCTCTCTCTCTCTCTCTCTCTCTCTCTCTCAAACACACACACACAGATTTTGCCTTCAACATCAATATCTGGATGGAAATAGATTCTGGACAATGTTTTAAAAAAGTTTGTAAAAAATTATTTGCTGTAGATCTGTACATATAAAAAATAATAAAAGTGGATTGGCAATGAGATCAGATGCAAAAAGACCCTTACAAAAGACAAAGGAAAAGAGAGATTAATAGAGAACTAGACTTGTCAGTTTTAAGCTGTATTTCTGGATGGATTTGGTCGTCATACAAATGTGATAGACAGTATTTCTTTTCAATACGAGAGCAATCACCAGAAACTCTTTTGAGAGAGAGAGAGAAACAGGTCTATTTCAAGCTTGAAAGTCAAGAGACAATTATTCCACGCATTTATCTCATTAAAATGTTAATTGTCATTGCCCTACTAATAACTGATATGTAGAGAGAGAGAGAGAGAGAGATAGAGAGAAAGGTGTAGAGCTATGGAATGATGTAAGGCTTGTGATATTGA
>NC_087207.1:95052038-95069461 GCF_015104395.2 Macrobrachium nipponense | reverse complement strand
TTTAGGTGTGTTCGCTTCGGATGAAGTAGGATTATTGACATTGCCAGAAAGTAGAATTAAACCTTTAGTTTTTATATCTAATACATTATCTTCGTCTACTGATATTAATATTGTTGGTCATTGGGTATGTTTTTACGTGGAAAAATCACCTAGAAATATAATCTTCTTTTTTGATAGTTACGGTATAAATCCAAAAGTTTATTCGAATGACTTCTCTAAATTTATATATGCGCATCCCGAATATAACCTCTATCGCCTAATAAAACAAATACAACCTGATAAATCGTACAAGTGCGGTCTTTACGTTAGTTTTTTTCGTTCATGCGTTGAGTCACTGTGGTGTGAAAGCATATTATCCTTAATACAAAATGTATTCTCATTCACTCGTTTGGGAGGTAATGATAAATGGATAACGGGATATTATTTTAAATATTTGAAAAAGTTTAAATGTTCATTGGAGGTCGGGGGTCAACGCGTGCTATTACGTACAAGGAATGTCTCCGCATCTTGAACAACTAAGGTAAATGCATATTTTTCTTTGATTTTTATATTACTCCATTTACATTCTATTAAGGATATATTTATATATGTATCATCACCTTCAATCACATAACTTTTTTACTTTTTTCAGGATGAGCTGTGAGAATCATTCGCCCCATGAACGTCGGTGTTAAACTGCTAAGACGTCTTAGTCGTTTCCTCTTAAACGTTTTTCGGCATATTCAGGTTAAAATAAGGATACACGTGGAAGTTATATTGGGATGCGTGCTGAGACAGTCTGACAGCGATTAGTGTATTGAATTTGTAAACTCTTTATTTGGTGGTCAATAAATCCTTATGAATAATTTATATAGGTGTTTTTTACTATGCCCATAATGCATTTGAACGGAAAAAACAGTGGAAACGGAGAAAAAGAGTGCGTGTTTCTATGGAATCAGGAACTATTATTAAATAAATATATAATACATCGGTTTTTACATACCTTCACCGGGTTGCTCGTTTCCTTCAGTAGTGGGTGGTGGCGAAGTTGGTCGGGGGTTGCACTGTTGTGGGCTGCCAGTGGTAGTTGTTGCATCTCCTGCTACTTCTTCTTCTTCTCCTGCTTCATGGTCATGACCCGTTTTCACCTTCCTAATAAATGAGTTTGGGGCTCCAACACCATAATAGTAATGGTGTCTGACTTGAGTGGCTACTTCGTCGGCTGACAGTTTCACTACTAGAGTTATTTCCATATCTGAAAGGGAGGAATAATGACTGTTTTATATATTCCGCTTCTTTCAACGGGGTACATTATTTTATAAGAATATCTATTCCATATACAGATGAATCTTATTGCTGTTTGTTTTTAATATTTACTATCTATATGTTCAAGTAAATGGAAAGTGTTTTATATGCTACTTACTGAATAGTGACGGAGGGAAATGACGTTTCGGTCAAGAGAAAATATTGTAGGGACGGAGGGTCGGTGTGTTGCACTTACTCTATACACTTTGGGTAAGGAATAACATCAAGTTTTCCCTTGTCGGTTGTATTTATGGTGTTCAGTTGGGAAGTAATAATCAGGTGTGACATATGGTGTTTCGATGAAGTATTGTATTCAAAAGATGAAGTTCACACCTTGTAGCGATAGAATTTATCCCCATTGGAGGAAAGGAAAGATGTGTGGAAGTTTTATATATGAGTCATATGTGTGTGTGTGTGTGTGTGTGTGTGTGTGTGTGTGGACGGCCTTTGTCGTGAGAAATGATAAGGCTTGTTTTATTCGTGTGTGCGAGAAACATGACTGGAGTGATACTGATTTTGATAAAATGAGTCATGTGTGGATGACCTTTGGCGTGAGGGAATGATAAGACTTGTTTATTCATGTTAGTCTGAATCATTGCTGGGAGAGGCTTGATGCTTCGTCACAACAGGTTTGTAATCAGTGATTGTGATAAAGGGGTCTTGGGTAGCGGGGCTTTCGTAGTTCATTATCTCTTGAAGGATTGTCACATCAAGACGTGAACTCTCGCCATGGCTTCATCAGCTCCTCTTGCAAGTTAGTTTTCGGGAACTTGTCCGAAAATAAGTTCAGGAAGAGGAATATGTGTTTAGTAGTGGCCACTAACTGTGTGACATGCAGGAATTACGGTGTTGTGGCGGACGTCATTCGAGCTTATCCATATGCCGAATTGGGCAGGTTTTTTATATTCTCGCACTGGTGCATCATATGCCTGTCTTCGTGATAGGGGTATTGAAGGGTCCCGCCATTGTGAAAAGACCTGAAAATATCACACATCTTGGGAATGCGACGAAGAAGTTGATCTACCCACCATCGCTAACCTTATTAACACAATACAGTATTGTGCCTCCCCATTGAAGATAATGAATACGCGCAAAAGAGCGTGGCTTATTCCAAAGATGAAGATCACGCCGATCGTTTGGGCAGAGATACCAAACAGATGAGGTTCAATCACTTTTTTTCTTCGAGTCAAGAAATTGAAGGAAGAATTATTTAAATCATCGTATGACTATGTCAAATATGTTATCTTTCCCGCTGCATCGGTCAGAGCCGACTGGTTAATACGACTTGGTTGAATCAATATTTACTGTGTTAGCTACATTCAGTGATGAAATGAGCAAAAATGGATTGGTAAAATATGCTGCGTGGCTATGATGAAAAAAGAATTTATCCCTGTTTGGAGGAAAGGTGTGTGGAAGATTTGATATATGAAAAACTTGTTAGCTAAATTTAAAAAAGCTTTGGTGGTTTTAGATGAAACGTCGTCGTCTTCGATACACTGGTCGGGAAGTTGCTGGAGAAGATGTTTGTGGTATATACTAAGGGCTGTGATGTGAAGGAACAGGTTAGAAAATATATAGTAGCCAGTAGTATGTTTCGTTGAAGTATTGTTTTTGAAAAAGCGAATGCGATATTATCGCGTTCGTGTTTGTACAGTTTTTTTTCTAATGTATGTATTTGTATGGAATAGTAATTCATTCCCCTGTATTTAGGATTGGTTATAAATATAAAATAACAATTCCGTCTGTAATTTGATTTTTCAACCTCTTTCAAACTCGGTATAATAAATAAACAAAATTGAAATGTGTACCTTTGTCCTTGTGTTCGCCACCTAGATTATGACTCAAATTCTATGAAAAAAAAAAACAAAAAAAAAAAAAAAAATTTCACGTTGGGGTGAAGTCAGCTGGGCAAATATGGCGATAAGGTCTCGTTTCTCGTGTGTGTGTGTGTGCGTGATTCATCATCAGATAACATTGACTCTGATATGGTTATTGGGGGAGATATCACATGTGGATGAAGTCAGTCGCCAAATATCCTTTTATCATGATACTCTGAATATCTAAGCAGCTGTGTGTATATATATAAAACAAAATGTAACGGCTGAGAGAGAGAGGGAGAGGGAGGGAGGGAGGGAGGGAGGGAGGGAGAGAGAGATATATTCGCAATGTGCATATATAAATTTAGAGATTTTATAGAGGAGGATGAGGTAAAGTAATCCCGGTTACTTTGAAAACAATTAAAGGGGACATGAGTCGCAAAAAACAGTGAACTGAGTCTATTTGGGGTCGGGGGTGGGGTCAAGTTTTATTCCCGTAGAGTTACGTGACATCACAGGGGTAGAAAAGTGGAGTCAATTTGGGGTGGGGGTTGAAAATGTTGGTTTTTATTCCCGGAGAGTTACGTGACATCACAGGGGGTAGGAAAGGTGGAGTCAATTTGGGGTCAGGGGTTGAAAGAATGGTTTTATTCCCAGAGAGTTATGTGACGTCACAGGGGTAGAATAGTGGAGTCAATTTGGGGTGAGGGGTGAAATGTTGGTTTTTTTTATTCCCGGAGAGTTTACGTGACGTCACAGGGGGTAGGAAGGTGGAGTCAATTTGGGGTCGGGGGTTGAAAGAATGGTTTTATTCCCGAGAGTTACGTGACGTCACAGGGTAGAATAGTGGAGTCAATTTGGGGTGAGGGGTTGAAATGTTGGTTTTTTATTCCCGGAGAGTTTACGTGACGTCCACAGGGGGTAGGAAAGGTGAAGTCATTTGGGGTGAGGGCTTGAAATGTCGGTTTTTATTCCGGAGAGTTACGTGACGTCACAGGGGGTAGGAAAGGTGGGGAGTCATTTGGGGTCAGGGGTTGAAAGAATGGTTTTATTCCCTTAGAGTTACGTGACGTCCAGGGGGGGTAGGGGGAAAAGGTGGAAAGGGGGCGGAATTTGGGGGTAGAGGCCACGCCCCAACTAATATGAGCTCAATTACGACTGGGGAGCTTGTTAGGACCAAATGGAGGTCCAATTATGTTGGGGCAGTGGGCCCCACGCCCCCCAGAATAAGTGGAGGGTTGATGGTTTTATTCTTATAGTTATTGACGTACAGGGGTTAGAAAATGGAGGTCGATTTGGGGTTAGAGGGCACGCCCCCCTAATGGAGCCCATGTCGTAATGAGGGCTTGTAAGGAACAAATGGAGTCAATTTTTGGGGCCAGGGGTGGCCACGCCCCCAGAATAGTGGAGGGTTGAAAGGATGGTTTATTCCCTTATAGTTATGTGACGTCACAGGGGTAGAAAAGTGGAGTCGATTTGGGGTTATGGGGAGGCCACGCCCCCCTAATATGAGCCATGTAAGTACATGAGCTTGTAAGACAAATGGAGTCAATTTGGGGTCAGGGGTTGGGGCCACGCCCCCCAGAATAGTGGAGGGTTGAAAGGATGGTTTTTATTCCCTTATAGTTAGGGTGACGTCACAGGGGTAGAAAAGTGAGTCGATTTGGGGTTAGGGGAGGCCACGCCCCCCTAATATGAGCTCATGTTCGTACATGAGCTTGTAAGACAAATGGAGTCAATTATGAGCTCATGTACGTACATGAACTTATCATACATATGGGAGTCAATTATGAGCTCATGTACGTACATGAGCTTATAATACAAATGGAGTCAATTTGGGGTCAGGGTGGCCACGCCCCTCCCAGAATAGTAGAGTCTATGGGGTCAGGGTGGCCACACCCCCCAGACAAGTGGAGTCTATATGGGGTCGGGGTGGCCACGCCCCTTTTGGGGGTTTTGGGGGTTGCCCTGCCCCTTTTTAGGCCTCACGTACGTACATGAGCCAATCAGGAGGGGGAGGGTAGCCACTGGGGGGTAGTTGCCCCTGGGGGGGGTGGGGGGTGGGGGGCGGGGGGCGGGGGGCGGGGCTAGAAAAGTGGAGTCTATATGGGGTCTTTTCCTCTACTGTTTACCTTATTCTACCATTTCACTCTTGGTTGACGAGACAACAAATTTTTTATTAGTGTTTTCATTTAATTTTTTTCTTGCTTTCTAACAAAGCGTTTCCCTAAATATTGGAAATTCACGTCTTAAATAAAGGCAAATATCACTGAATGAATTTATAACGAGAGTTAAAATGACCTCGTTTAAACAATTGGAGAGAACTCTACCTGGGAACTTAACCTACCTTCCTTTGTCCCTTTGTCTGTCATCTCTGAAGCTAACTGAAAAATCAATTATCAAACTCGAGGCGAATTCAAACTCCCGCTATTACAAAAATATAATCTTTATTTCCCCAAAATAGCTAACATGAAAATGGAATAAAAAGAGTTAAAAGAACATTCCAAAAATCGTTAAACTACCATTACTCTTCCCGAAATCATATTTAAGTAAGTACCCCCTCTTATCTATTCCTCTCCGGCTTTTCTTAGTCTTTATCAATACAAGTCAACACAAGTCTAGAGAATCCATTTTTTAAATGGTGACTTTTAATCCATCTGAAATGAGAATATAATTATCAAACAATGAAATGTTAAAGTTCATCAATAAATAGGTGTCGCATTCACACTTCCCTTTCTCTAGAAACTAAAACTAATGTCACTACATAAAAGTGTAATTTTTCAAAGTCTTTTTCACTTTACCTTTTCCGATGGATCTAGCGCCTCCTCTGATCGCCACAGTCTCTTGTGACCACTACGATAGTTTTGTCGTCTATTCCCCGTTAATTCACATACAGAGATAATATCCCATTCACTAGTTCTAACGATCGTGCATATGTACTACGCACACCAACAGACGTCTGGATACACACGCTACTGAACACACGAACGCATGCATGCTAGTCTATTCTGTGTTCCATACTTTCCCATGTACAACGTTTTAAACTGGCGCCACATACTAGGTGACCTGAAGTGACCTTTCCTTGCGGTTTACCTCATATCTCTGGAATGCGATCACATCTCGTCTTCCCGCGACTGGCGTGTTTTCGAGTTGTCTCATCTCAGCATCTTGAGGAATCCACAGTTTTGCATCTGTCTCTAACGAGCAAGTGCTAAGGTTATTAACCTCATTTATTTTAATATATATCTATTTATTCCTCTGACCAGTGCCTTAAGAAATTACTATGCATTTTTTCTAGAGCTAAAGTAAATAACACTTAATTTACTTACTGAAACAAATTTTTTTTTTTTTTACTTTATTCAACGTTTTTGGTTACTTACAGGTAACCAAAAATATTGAATGAGCATACGATTTATACAAAGCAAGTTGAAACAACTGTTAGAATGATTAACGACTCGATGTTCGATATTAACTGATATAAATGTTCCAAAAACGACATTTTCATTCAGAAAACACGAAGTGCAAGAAACTTCGAAAGAAGTGTGAATGGTTTTGAGCCCTTCGTCCATTCTCCATTTCCCGCTCCTATTGTCGAAAAGGAAAGAAATATAGCTACAAGTCCCCCAGCTCCTTCCAGGTCGTTTGATGAAGGACGACTGCAAATGGCAGCGGTAATAGCAGCCACAAACACTCCAGGAGGCATCGTCAGAGACTTCCATGATCCCAGGAAAGGAGAAAAGGGAAACTGTTATTCTTCTGTCAGTGAAGCCAATTGCAGCAGTTTCCCCGACCACTTGGGTGTTTGATGAGTTATTTCTCTATTGAAATTCCTTATCTTTGGCTCATAATGAGAGAGAGAGAGAGAGAGAGAGAGAGAGAGAGAGAGAGAGAGAGAGAGACCTGGGCAAATGAAAGTGGCGTTAGCATCTTCAGAATTTTCTGAGCCGTGAATTTGTCCGTGGATTGATGCCCGAAATTTGTCTGCTGGTTTGTGTGTGTACACGTTCTATAAATGTAAAGTCTCTAAATACTTTGCATGTAATCGAAAAAAAATATGTGTTCAATGAAAGTGCATTTCCATCGTTTTTGCTGTTTAGTTCAAATATGATTTGTTCTATCATATTTATTACTTTTTCAATAGACATTCAATACTTCGATGCCATCTTTGTCATTCTTTTATATTTATATTATTATGGACCGTCTCAATCATTCAATATATACTAGTTCCCCAAGTAGACTAGAAAGGCACAAGGCCGTCTTGCGACATTCAGACCTCCAGCGGCCTGAGTGACAGTTATGACGGTGGAAATAGGTGATATTTTCCCGAATTAAAGACTGCTCCCTGGCCATACTACAGGTCTCTCTTCGAAAGATTAATTTTTGTTCGAAATATTGCGATAGTCAGCCTTCCACTAACTGCTGCACTATAAGCCAATTCTCTTACAGATTTTCCAGACTGTTCAGAATGCATTGGAAGAGGTCAGGATTAATCTGGGCATTTCTCTTCGGAGGCGGCCTGAAAATTGTCGATAACTCATCTTTTGGTGAAGCCATGAAAGTCTAAAATGACTTGGTTTAGAATAAAGTGTTCCTGATCCTCAGCTGTGACCTATGCAACAGTGAGCAATAGTGAAAGTTGCATTTCCTCTAAATTTGTTATTTTTATTCACTTAAATTAACCGAGCTGACTCGTCGTGGTAGATGGTTAACTCACCTTCAGTATGTGTGATGAAACTGTGTAGCTGCTTTAATTAGGCAAACGTTTTGTTTGAGGTTTACGTTTTCAAGTACGTGGGATGAGCTGTGGTCGGTGGGATCTAGACTCACTAGAGAATTGGAAGAGATGTCAAGGGAAAAGCAAAATGATTTGATCTTGGTATCTAGACAACGCCTGGAAATAGTTATGGAATATCTTTTAGTAGAAGAGTTTTCATTGTTCAGTTTTAGGTCCCGAAGAGGGACGAAATGGCTATCAAATATAAATAAAGAAAACGTCTCCGCTTACCGACCTTAGTATTCCATGGATATTTTCAAAAGGAAAGGAGAGAGAGAGAGAGAGAGAGAGAGTGAGAGAGAGCGAGAGAGAGAGAGAGAGAGAGAGAGAGAGAAAATTATCGCAATTTCTCTCCCTAACTCAATACCTGAAACTGTAATTCACATACTTAATTATCAGTTGTACACCGAATACGAAATTACGTGAAATGCTTCTTAGCTTGCCTGCCGCACTTACTGCAAATGACAGGTTTTGAAAAAGGAAATGATAAGAGAATTTAGTACCATTTTGTTTGTTTGTTTTTCCTTTTTTTTCTTTCATTTATAGATCAACATTATTCTGAAATTAAGTTAGAAATGTGTCATTTACCCTCCTAAAGAATTGTTATTAATTTAGGTGTGTTTCCCTAGATATATCATGGACAACCAATTTATTTCCACATTTGAATGAAAAATATGTTTTTGCGGATTAAATTACTTTCTTGTAAAAATTTCTATAATTTACTAAAGTGTCCTGGTAAACTAGAACTCTCAGGAACTGTCGACCCAGATTCTATTGGTTCGTTTCTCAATCTTAATTGTTGTGTTCACATACATTTACCGTCTCCCTTCCCCTTTCTCCCATTTTGGGTGAAATTAATGAAGGCAATAAATATCGGGACTTGTATGAGACTCTACACACACAGAGAGAGAGAGAGAGAGAGAGAGAGAGAGGAAGCATAAAGTATTTACCGATACTCCTGATTCCAAATGATATTGATATTCATTCAGTCATCTGATTCATACAACTCAGTAGGGTAATATACATAAAACAAGGAGGCTTATTTGGCATTCAAGATGTAAACAGACTTCCTCCAGATGTAAAGCGAAGAAAGAAAGAAATGAATAAAGAGGGAGGGAGGAGAGAAAGAACGAGAGACCTCAAATCATTGTTTTTATAAATTAAACGGATATTCTTGCGATTTCTGTAAATTTCTCCTTATTATTTTGTTTATATATTTTTTCATTGCCATGGCCTTGTGTTTTTTCTTAAGTGCTAATTTCGGATTTGAAAACTTTTCTTTTATTAGCATGATTTTTGTAACATTCTCAGTAAAATCCCATAATACTTTGTCTTAAATCTAGGGTAAAAAAAAATGTTGGAATACAATTATAAGTTTCAAAGTGATTTTGCACAAGCAAATGACCAACCCCTGATTTTTCATAGAGGAAGATATCGCAGGATGTCTTTCGTACAGGGGAGATAAAGTTAACGATTCTGTTTGTGAAAAACAAGTGTTAGCTGAGACCCTAGTCGACGGGCGCCCCCCACCCCGCCCCCCCATTCTCTCTCTCTCTCTCATTCACCCAAAATGTCTCTCTCTCTCTCTCTCTCTCTCTCTCTCTCTCTCTCCCAAAAGGTCTCTCTCTCTCTCTCTCTGTCTTACCCAAAAAGTTTCATATTCATACCCAGATAAAATTAATTTGGACAAGGAGAATTCTCATCCAGGTAGGCCAGAAAGGATCTCTCTCTCTCTCTCTCTCTCTCTCTCTCTCTCTCTCTCTCTCTCTCTCTCTCTCAGTACCACCTCCCAATCCAGCGGATATATTATCCTTTTAGCTCATAAAAAAACAGGTCCGAGCGTGTTTATGGGAAGGAACAGACTTCCACGAACAAAATAATTCTCTTTGTTTCCTTCTTCGAGATAGACAGCCTTATCATTCTTGTAACTCTTCTCTTTAGAAAGTAAGAAATATCTCTTCTGAAAGGAACACTTTTTTTTTTTCTTGATTTTTTTTCCTGAAGAGTGAATTCAAATTGTTTGTCAGAGAACTTACAAATGTAAGTGACTTTCTTCATCCCGTATAATATTCAATCATTCCCTTTCACGAGAGAGAGAAAGAGTAAAACTTTCTCTTTATTTTCATCCCTTTGAGTTTGTAAGTTTGAGCTACTTGGGAACAGATAGAACTTACTCTTAGGAAAGCTAACCGACTCGTAATAATAAACAATGCATTTTGAATATTAATGTAAAATACATACGTACGAGTTATAGAGCGTCTTATGTACGTTTGATAACTGGTTAAGTATATCTTAGTTTAACCAGACCAATGAGCTGATTAACAGGTCTCCTAGGGCTGGCCCGAAGGATTAGATGTTTTTACGCTGGCTAGGAACCAATTGGGAACCTACAGCTCATTGTGGGATCCGAACCACATTACAACGAGAAATTAATTTCTATCACCAGAAATAAATTCCTCTGATTCCGCGTTGGCCGAGCCGAGAATGAACTTCGGACCACCGGATTGGTAGCCGAGTGTGAAAGCCACATGTCCAACGAGGAACTTGGATAACTGGTAATTACCCTTTGGTTCTCTACCGATAACCTTAGCAGTTCTCAGATGTTAAGGGTAGTTTTCCACAGTTTTTGTTTAACGGTCTTATAGAGACAATCTTCATTAGTTCCTAATTATGAAATGTCTTATCCAATTATAGGGGTGAATAATTTTTTCGACATGTGAGGCTAAGAGAGAGAGAGAGAGAGAGAGAATGTAAGGCTCAGCGTGTATTACAAGCAAGCTGTTTGAATGTCGTTCATTGTTTTAAATTTCATTTGACACAATAAAACAACAAATAAAATTTATTAGTGTGAGCAACTGAATGAATCTGACACAAGCTTCTTTTCCCCCTAGTTGATTGATGAAATGAAAGACACTATAACGAAATAATTTTTCATTGTGTACCACAAAAATAAGGTTTTAATTGCTGTCTTAATTGCTGCCTGTTACTATACTCGTCATATCGTTAAGATTCCTCTCAATAAGATTATGCAATTTATTTTAAACGCCCCACTAACCATTCTTCCTGATCCAAAGCATTGGCTTTCCCTGAATAATGAGGCTTTGTATCTCCTTCGTCAGCGACAGCAGCGTCAACAATACCATACTGCGACGAATGTCATTAGCGTCGAAGCTATAGATTGCTGTTCTTCCGAAGAAGACCGTCTCTGTGGATTGCTTTGTAGTGCATGGATTTTTCATTCCTAATTAAATGAATTGGAGTGGGCTATCTTTTCCCCATTCTGAGAAGACGGACTTCAAAGATATTCATACTATTCAGAGCTTCTAATTAGCTCATTTTTCGAGGACGTTTGGTTTGAAAATGTGACAGCACAGGCAAGTGAAGTTTTGACATGTTATAGGGTATAAAAAACTGAGACACTGGCTGGGAAATCCAAATACTTAAAGAAAAAAGGGAGGGGGTTATGCAGTTCGTCAAAAACAGGAACGATTTTCAGGTCTTCTAAAAGATAAATTCTGTTCATATGGAACAAACCCTCGGGGCCCATACTTAAAAAAATTATTATTATTCACTCGTCTTTACTGGGTTTCAGATATTGCCTCCAGCACTCTGCTCTCGATTGACGTAGTCCTCTATGCTTAGTAGTCCTTTCCCTCCTTCCCCCCCCCAACCGTCGTGCTATGTATAGTCCTGTCTGTATAGTCTTGGGTGTAATGCTTTGTGTAATATCATCTGTTTCCTAGTTTTGTGGTCTATGGTGCGGAGTTCAGCCTTCGTCCACTCCACTACTCTTGCGCTGTATCTTATTACTGGCACTGTCCATGTGTTTATGGCTTTCATCATATTTCTGGTGCAGAATTTTGGCTAGAGTATTGCCTTAAGTCTGCATATAATCTTTCCTGATCGTGTTCTTCATCTCATTGTGTTTTATATTTTCCTCCTATCCCAGGTATTCGTATAGTGTCTCATATATGTTTGATGCTATTCCCATCTGGTAGCTTTATCCTCAGTCCTTATCACTGCCTTTTTCTCTGTTGCCCAAGGCACATTTTTTCTATTCAAAACTCCATCCTGATATCTCTAGATACAATCCTTATAGTCTATTTCCTTGATGTTCTTGCCATCCAGCATGATGTCGTCCACTTCCTTCTGCAGCATTTCTATTGCTTTCATTACATATTCTTTTTCCGTTTATGATATCAAATTAAAATATTCATAAAATTCATACAGATCAAATGCTGACATTGAACCACAAAACCAGTTGGCTCTTTTGTTCTTGGAATAAAAAACTCGGAACTTCTGTGTTCCTTGACTCCTTCATCTGTTTTTTAGTTTCTGAAAAGAAATCATTGGTGCTGAGGCTTTGTATATCCGCCCGTACAGTTTTTCTGTCCGGCCTCAGATCTTAAAATGTTTTGAGGCTAGAGGGCTGCAAAACTGGTATGATGATCATCCCAATCCACCCTCCGATCATCAACCATACCAAATTGCAGCCCTTTAGCCTCAGTTATTATTTTATTTAATGTTAAAGTTAGCCATAATCTTGCGTCTGGCAACGATATAGGGCAGGCCACCACCTGGCCATGGTTAAACTTTCATGGGCTGCGGCTCATACAGCATTATACTGAGACCACCAAAAGATAGATCTGTTGTCGATAGCCTTGATTCTACGATGTGCAGAAAACTAGATTGCGCCGAAGCAACTTTGGCGCGTTTTGTACTTATTTTTCAAAGGATTCATTTTGGCACCTCCCTTAAAAAGAAAAATAACTTATTAGCCGCAGTATTTAATCTTCTTGCTTTCTCTCTTCTCGTGAAGTAGCGGTCTGGGGGTGGGTTCATACCTTTAAACAAAAAAATCCTTTTAATTATTTGTTGCTACCTTACACTGTCATGATAGATTATTTTTAACATTTCTTGACGAAAAAAATTACTGTTTGGTTCACAGTACTTTTTACGAAAATGAAGCACTGTTTGTTCATAGTACTTCTGACGAAAAAAGAAGCCCTATTTGGTCATAGTACTCTGACGAAAATCAAATACCCTTAGGTCATAGTTCTTCTGGCCAACGAAGTCGTTTTATTGGACTGGTCGAATTAGTCGCGTTCCATTGAACAGATATTCGACAGAGCGTGATGGCTCCGATATGCAATCAAGTTCTGTATCGTTCAACATTTTTTTCCTGAGGATACCTCGTTTCTTTTTATTTTTTAGCTTTTTATATCATCTGGAATCATGTCAAAAAAACCTTATACACCAACAGAAAACTGAAAATGGTGAAATATGTATAAGCATGAGAGCTCTCTGGGAAGAAATCAAGAAAATCCTCATCTCACTTGGGGAAATCCTTCCAAAATTCTCTCATTCTCTTTCTCTCTCCAGCAAGTCATTTGTTACCCTTCTTTCCGTTTAGGACATGCAAATGAGATTTCACTTCATTCGGGAGTGGCCAACGGCACGCACTGAGAGAAGACAAAGGTACCCACTTATTCTCACAAAGCAGGATTGGTCTTCCGCTTCCCAAAAGGTCCTATAATACCAGAGTGACGCTGGCTGCGTACTTATGGCAATTCCCCGCTTTGTTTAATCAAGAAGGAAGTAGTGAATCAGTGAACGGCCACAGTGGGGAAAACTTTCCAAAGTGAGGAATGAAGGAAGTTTTGTATAGTTGTTTCCGATGATACGTTTATGAGAATCTGGCTATGAATGTAATTGATAGTGCTTTTGTATGTTCCGTCCGCGCTTTACTGTCCGCCCTCAGATCTTCAGAACTACTGAGGCTAGAGGGCTGCAAATTGGTATGTTGATCATATCATCAAACATACCAAAGTCCGGCTTTCTAGTATCAGTAATTTTTATTTTATTTAAGGTTAAGTTAGCCATGATCGTGCGTATGGCAGCTCTATAGGACGGGCCATTTCGGGCCGTGACTGTAAGTTTTATGAAGTGAGGCTCAAACAGCATTATACGCTATACAGAAAAAAACTTCGATGCATTTTTTATTTGTTTATCTAAAAATCTAGGCCATTCCCTTACGACGCTCCTGATTGGCTGTTGATAAGCCAATCACAGGGCTGAAAAAAACTCTCTCTCTCGAGGGAGTTCACATAGGCAGGATGTATGTTCCACCTCTCCCTGAGCGATACGTCTTTCAAAAGTACATACATCCTGCCTATGTGAACTCTCGAGAGTGACTAAGAGCGTCCAGCCCTGTGATTGGCTTATCGTGAACCAATGAGGAGTTTTGTAAGGGACCGGCATAGACATCAGATGCCCGGTTGATGTGAATACTATAGCTCGCTTAATATATAGCAACAGCATGTTTGAAGAGCTGCAAATGCCGTGGCTCAGCGCAGCTGCTCTTCTATAATTATCTTAGATATATGTTCCCTGCATCGGAGTAAAGTTGGTGGGGTAATCTGGAAATACGCCTTTCTCTGGAAGGGCGCATTTTCCAGATGCCTCTGAACTTTGTTCTCTAATCGAACAAAGTGTAGAGATTCATTGCTGGATTACTTCGAAGTTCCCGGGAGTCCGAAGGTTGTAACTCAGGGAATTCTTGTGAAGTGTGAAATGTTCGAAAGTTACGAGAAGGAGAGAATAAGTGTGAAGCATAAAAAGAAATCGTAGAAGATTTGTAGCTTAAATGACTCGTCCGTAACTGAATGGATCTCAGAGACTTTTGAAAAAACAACTTCGAAGTATCCAGGAATCTTACTGGTTTGGTAGATGTTAGATATCAGGGTTAGATTATTCCAAGGGGCTTTTAATTGCAGAGGTTGTGGCTTTGTATGATTTAAGAATTGTACGGTGGTTTGTTTATTAGATTTTTATAAACGCTATTCATTTTTGGATGCTATGTTCATGCTAATAGGAAAATTAAATTGATCTTATAATTTGGCAATCTTAAAAAAAATAAGGGAGTTGAAATTGATATTCATTGTTTTAAAGTGACTTGTTATTAGCTCGGTACATTTTTCATGCCAAGGTACATTATATACGCATATATATATATATATATATATATAATATATATATATATATATATATATATATATATATGCGTATTATAGTTCCTTGGCATGAAAAATGTACCGAGCTAACACAAGTCACTTTAAAACAAGGAACTGAATAATTCAATTTCAACTCCCTTATTTTTTTGTTTTTTTCAAGATTGCCAAATTAATAAGATCAATTCAATTTTCCTTTATTAGCATGAACATAGCATGTGTATTATCTTACCGTCGAGTACATCCAATGGATTCCCTTAGAGTGAACTAAGCCAGGGACGAAAATTTTAAAGTAAACAAGAGACTTCATTCAGCTAAAGAAGTTTCCTGGAAGCTGAGGAATCTTTGAAAGTGGGCGGGTGGCCTGTAGCACAGACTTTCTTTAAGGTGTAAGAGGTGGTGTTTCCCAGAAATATTTTCTGAAAATGCAAATGTCAAGGAATATTTTTTATTCTTTTAAAAAAAACTAAAAAAAAATTTATTTTAAATTTTGGGAGATTATTGTGCGCGTTTCGGTTTCAATCTTTTGGTGCGATAACTGGTAGAAAGTTTTCGATAAAAAAAAACTTATTGCGGACGTTCTTATTAGTTTATGTTATTATTTTTTTTTTCGTCAGATGCAACATTCTTAGTTTTCTGTACCTTTTGGACGTAGGTCTGCTATGCAGTTCTGCGACTTCATACGTCAGTTCATTTGTAACCTATTTGTTTCAGTGGTGGAGAATCTAAGCTATTTTCTTACGTGATATTTAATAATGTATCAAAGAGGCATTCAAGATATTGTAGATAATCTGTTGCATCGGATGAAGGTTTATCTTTTATGGAAAATCTTTTACGATATAAAGTTTATTCATACTTGAATAAGAGTGCAGGTTAAACTTTGAACAATTTTTATGGTAGCAAGCTTACTTTTGTAAGGAACCCAAGAAGCCTTGCAGTTTTCGACCTTTCTTTTAGCCATTTCTATTGCTTTTATTACTTAGTTTCTTTTATTTGCTTTTACTAAGAATTTCTTGCCTTTTTATTTTAGACGCTGTTTGATGCCTCTACCTTCATCGGCTTCTCCAAAATCCATACGTCTATTTTGGAAACGTGTACCTCAGGGCAGAATCGTTTACAATTACATTTCGAGGTCTGATTCCCTCGTCTCTCTGTTCATGAATTTCATTCAATGCCATTTAATGTAAATTTCGTAGTCTCAAAAAAATCAATAGTCTAAGCTATTGAAATTCATGACACAATGACAACGCCTGATTATATTTTGACCCAATATTCGTCCCGAAATGACTAGGAGACCTGGATGTACTTAATTTTCCAAAACCTCCACCTAAAAACAGGTTCATATTCATACCGAGTCAAAATTAATTTGCCAATGACTATTCTCATTCAAGCAGGCAAGAAGAGATTCTCTCTCTTCTCTCTCTCTCTCTCTCCTCTCTCTCTCTCTCTCTCTCTCTCTCTCTCTCTCTCCAGGTGTGAACAATGGAACCGGAAAATTCACCTGACATAATCTAGAATTCTGATTTTGGTTCAGGATTTAAGTGACTTTTCCAACGACTTTAAACTTATTTAAATCCTCAAATTAAATTATTATTTCTGTATTTGTGCACGAAAGAGCTTGAGAGAAATTTGAGCAAAACCTTTTAACCTCATTAAAAGTTTTTCAGTTATCTAAGCTGTAATAGGCGTGAAGATGAGCAGATTTTGGTGAGTAATTATAAGGATAAGTCTTCCTGCAAAACATGTCTGCACTTCCCTTGAAATAATATATATATATATATATATAGTATATATATATATATATATATCTATATATATATATATAACATATATATATATATATACATCTATATTTATATATATATATATATATATATATATATATATATATATATATATATATATATATATGTATAATATATATATATGTATATATATATATATATATATATATATATATATATATATATATATATATATATATATATCTATATATATATATATATATATATATTATATATATACTGAATGAAACCTTATCGAGGAGTTAAAATTCGCACGGGATAATTCACAGACTGTAAATGCCTTGATTACTTTAGTGGTATATAAACATCTATTATATATTTATATATATATATATATATATATATATATATATATATATATATATATATATATATATATAGTATATATATATATATATATATATATATATGTATATATATATATATATATATATATATATATATATATATATATATATGTATATATATATATATATATATATATATATATATATATATATATATATATATGATATATATATAGTATATATATATATATATATATATACATATATATATTATATAAATTAATTATATATATATATATATATATATATATATATATATATATATATATATACATATATATATATATATATATATATATATATATATATATATATATATATATATATATATATATATATATATATATATATATATATATATATACGATAGGGTGTCTCAACTCAGG